>NC_135233.1:391268546-391431046 GCF_051348905.1 Ranitomeya variabilis | reverse complement strand
ATACTGCTCCCTATGCACAAGAGTATAACTACTATAATACTGCCCCTATGTACAAGAATATAACTACTATAATACTGCTCCTCACGTAAGGAATATAATAGGGCGATAAGCTCTAAGGGTTTTCGTGCAGATATACATGTCCCTTTACTTGTCTTTAAAATTTGGGAGGAAATATATATATATATATATATATATATATATATATATATATATATATATATATATATATATATATATATATATATATATATATATATATATATATACTAGCTGTACTACCCGGCTTCGCCCGGGGTAATGGCTGCTGTTAGCAAAATAGAATGTCTTAACAAAAATTTATTCTGCACAAAAAAACCACAAAACAAATAGATAGAAATGTAATTCTTAAAAGGCAAAAACTAAGCTAATAGAAGCATTTTACAACATATATTTCAACACCAGAGATATTCCACACAGATTTAACTAAATTGGCCAAGTAATGTGAAGTAATCTTCTACTACTTATTCGAGAGCCTTTTGATAAACGACATTCTTAGTTTTTCCTTCAGGTGCAAAGACAAACAGATTTTTGGCTGTTCCAACTCTTGAACAGGCCACATAAAGTTGACCATGAGAAAAGCATGGAGATTGAAAATCTAAGCTAGCTGAAGAGCCCGGCGTTGCCTGGGCATAGTAAATATCTGTGGTTAGTTATAGCACCTCACTTCTCTTATTTTCCCAGATCGCCTCTCATTTTCCCCATCACATCTTTCATTTTCCCCCTCACATCTCTCATTTTCTCCCTCACACCTCTCATTTTCCCCCTCACTCCTCTTATTTTCCCCCTCACTCCTCTCATTCCCCCCTAACACTTGTCATTTCGACCTCACATCTGTCATTTTCCGATCACTCCACTATTTTCCCTCACTCCTCTCATTTTGCACTCACACCTTTTCATTTTCACCTCACACCTCTCATTTTCACCTCAGTATATACATGTTTGTCATCTCCCTTATATATAGTATACACCTGTATGTCATCTCCTGTATATAGTATATACCTGTATGTCATCTCCCCTGTATATAGTATATACCTGCTGTGTGTCATCTCCCCTGTATATAGTATATACCTGTATGTCATCTCCTCCCATATATAGTATATACCTGTATGTAATCTCCTCCTGTATATAGTATATACCTGTGTGTCATCTCACCTATATATAGTATATATCTGTGTGTCATCTCCTCCTGTATATAGTATATACCTGTATGTCATCTCCTCCTATTCATAGCATATACCTGTATGTCATCTCCTCATGTATATACTATATACCTGTAGGTAATCTGCTCCTGTATATAGTATATACCTGTGTGTCATCTCCTTCTGTATATAGTATATACCTGTATGTCATCTCCTGCTGTATGTAGTATGTACCTGTATGTCATCTCCTCCTCTATATAGTATATACCTGTTGTGATTTTGCTTTTTGCTCCCTCTAGTGGTCATTAGTGATTTGACTCTGGAGCTTCTGTCTTTTCCTATATCCTCACCTGGGCCGTTAGTTCAGGGGCGTTGCTATATAAGCTCCCTGGACCTTCAGTTCAATGCCTGGCATCGTTGAAATCAGAGCTAATCTGTTGTGCTCTTGTCCTATGATCCGGGTTCCTGTATTTCAAGCTAAGTCTGCTTCCTTGCTTTTTGCTTTTGTTTTGTTTGGTATTTTTGTCCAGCTTGTTCCAATCTGTATCCTGACCTTTGCTGGAAGCTCTAGTGGGCTGGTGTTCTCCCCCCGGACCGTTAGACGGTTCGGGGGTTCTTGAATCTCCAGCGTGGATTTTTATAGGGTTTTTGTTGACCAGATAAGTTATCTTGCTATATTCTGCTATTAGTAAGCTGGCCTCTCTTTGCTGAACCTGGTTCATTTCTGTGTTTGTCATTTCCTCTTACCTCACCGTTATTATTTGTGGGGGGCTTGTATCTTGCTTTGGGGTTCCTTTCTCTGGAGGCAAGAGAGGTCTTTGTTTTCTTCTCCTAGGGGTAGTTAGATTCTCCGGCTGGCGCGAGTCATCTAGCGATCACCGTAGGCATGATCCCCGGCTACTTCTAGTGTTGGCGTTAGGAGTAGCTATTTGGTCAACCCAGTTACCACAGCCCTATGAGCTGGATTTTTGAATCTCGCAGACTTACACGTTCCTCTGAGACCCTGTCCACTGGGGTCATAACATATACCTGTGTGTCATCTCTCCTGTATATAGTATATATCTGTGTGTCATCTCCTCCTGCAGCTAGTATATACCTGTGTGTCATCTCCCCTGTAAATAGTATATAACTGTGTGTCATCTCCTCCTGTATATAGTATATATCTGCAGCGCCCCAGAGTCCTGGTCGTTGCAGTACTGTGGCTCCGCCACTATGGGGAGCTACGGTGCGTCTGATGGCACTGAAGGGGTTCATCTGATCAGGTATCACAGACACCAATACATTTCACAGCTGGGCCTCCGGGGGGAGCTAAGGGTGCTATTCATTAGGCCACTCCCCACCATAGTGGGTAAACTGGGGGTCAGGCAGGAAGTTAGATCAGAAAGCTGACTGGATTGGACGAAGCAACACCTGGTGGCAGAGGGTGTTGTGGAGGAAGAGACAGTAGGGTCTCTGTCAGGGGTGGGATCCTGACAGAGGCTTGGCATTGGAAAGAACGTAACGGGTCCGCGCCAGCTCCGGGAAGCGGCGGGGCCCAAGAAAGGACTAAGAAGCAAGATAGATTGTGCTGAGTGAGAAACGAGATCAAGCGATAGGAGAATACCAGTAGGGGTCGTGCTGTAAGACCAGAGCAACACCCTACTGAGGCGCAGGCAATACTCTAAACAGCGGCAGGACAGTCAGTCTAAGGCGGGCTGTCTCACACAAATCACCTATGAAGTCTTGGGGGGCACCTTGTGGAGAGGGGCGACTCTAGGGTCCCGGAAGAGCTCCGAGCCTACCCGTCAAACGGGTGCCGTCCCAACCAGAACAACAGGGAGGGACGGAGGATTAGAAGAACATCATTTAATCGAGTTGTGAGGGAACTTAAGAAACAGACACAACGGTTGTGGGGACTTTCCGTAAGCACAGCAGGGGAGGACCGCAACACATAGCGCTAGAAGGAAGGCACCGATTTCCACCTGTGAAGTGAGCTCTGGAGGTGCCATCGGACCGGCCGGACTTGCGCAGCCTGGTGAACCGTATTCCGGACTGAGGACCCAGAGATCTTCAGTAAAGAGGTAAAGAGACTGCAACCTGGTGTCCTCGTTATTTACTGCACCGCATCACCACTAACATCATCCACACCTGTTATAGAACTGTGCGCCCCACGGCAGGGTCACGGACCGGGGCCTAGCCGCCGTGACAACCCCAGAGCAGAGACTCCGAGGCTTGGTACCGGGTACCCCTCGGCCCTGCGGCGGTGGGGGCGCTACAACTTGGCGTCACGAACAGGATCTACTTAAGCCTGAAGAATCAGGTCATGTGTGCCTTGGAACTGTAATTTGTTGTGCTTGGACTGTACTTTATTGAGAGACTGTGTGCTGTGCCATTTGCCGCCAAAATCCGCCGCCATTACAGCGCTGAGGAGAGCGCGGGAGAAAAAGAGGGGCGTGAAGTAGGCGTGGGCAAGCTGGAGAGCGCGAACAGCAATGGCCGCCCAGTCTAAATATTTCTGTGTCCTGAGGACGTGTCCGTCAACAGCTGAGGTCCGCCTCCTGATCCTGTTTGGAGGGTGGAGACCATGGAGACGGGGCCGCCCACGAAAGAGACCGCGGGAAGAGGACATTGGAGAGAAGGCAAAGATGGCGACACCAGGAACCCCGCGTGGGACTGACCCGATCCAGCCTGAGGCCGCGCAACCCGACACAGCCCCAGAAGCGCCGACGCTGCGGGGTCTGACCCTTACGGAACCACCGGTGGGCCGACCCCCTTTGCCGCTGTCTGAGGAGTGTGTGGCTGCAGCCGAGGCCCGACAGCTAGCCCGCCGGCTGGAGGCTGATGCCCGCGTGCTTACTCGGCTAGGCCAGCCTACGGAGATCCGTTTGTCCCCAGTGTCCCCTGTTCCCTCCCGCCTGGCCGCGGCTGGAGGTACGCTACAGACGCCGGACCTGAAGATCTTGCCGGACGCCGAACATCTACGGCGTCTGATGGCAGCATGGCGGAGCCGGCCCCAGCCTGCAGCGCCGATTGACTTGGTCAGAGCTCCGGAGATCCCGCTGTCCCACTGGGGTGTAGTGGTCTCCTTCAACCCCCGATATGGACGCGGGGTTATCCAAGAAATCGGGGAGCCGCTACAAATTCACGTGGATCGGGAGGAGGTGGAGCCCTGCAGCGGAAGATTTCCCCGCGACCTGGAGCCAGGTGATGCGGTGACTTATACCAGATGGAGGAGGGCTACGGGAGAGGCTGGCTGGATGGCGCGAGGCGTGCAGCGATGCATTGCCCTCCAGGCTGCTGCCGGAACACCGGAAGAAGATGATCCCGTGGGGAAAACAGCAGAGCCCGGCCCCGCGGAACCTCGAGAAGCCCGGCCTTGCCGTGCCCCGGAGGAGCGTGTGCATCTGCCAGCGAGAAGGGCTTCCCGGCGAGGGATTTTATCGCTGCTGGGACCGGAACTGCTTCCTGGCTCACCAGTGCGATCCGTTGGCCTGGTGAGGCCAGATCGGAGACCACCACAGTAAGATTTTACTGTTCTTTTTTACTTGTAAATAGTTACTGTTTTACTGCTTTTATGTTGCTGCTAAAACCCGTTCAGGGTAAACTTTAAAAGGGATCCCTTTGTTGACCCGGGATCCCTATTGTTTTTGGTTATTTTCTATTTTTCTACGTTATTTAAAAAACTGCTGAAATCATGAACAGTGCATGATCCGAACTTCGTGTATATAGTTTGCACCTTATTAAAGGCGCTCCCTATTGGTTTTACCTAAATAAGGACTCTTTGCGAAGATACCGCACTGGAACCTTTGCTGAGTATGGACTGGTAGCTTGAGAAGATACGCTACCTAACAGAGACTTGGTCCCCTCTTAAAGGGGATGTTCATTTGCCGCACTTCAGTAGTAATATTGCCAAGACAAGTAGCAATAATGTTGATGAGAGAAAAGTGATGATAATGTTTGTACGAGAAAGTTATATGTGTTCAACTGGTTAATTGTGAAGAAATGTTAAGGATGTTATCTGAGAGGAAAAAGGTGAAAGATAGAAGAAGGATGCAGTGGACCCGTAGGGATAGACGTGGTGTCCAGCATGCATGATAGAAAGAAAGAGAGAAAGATAATGAGAAGGCTTAACGTTCAATAGAAAATGTTTTGATAATGCTGATAGATAGTTAGGATAGAAGGTAAACCCTGAGGCCTCATAGGAGTCATGTAGAGATGACTTAGTGCTCTTAAACTGAAAGTAATGTTATGTTCTATACTGTGTATAGTAGTTGAAAAGGCAGTAGGCCCGGGCTGAACGGGGCGGTCCTGTAACAGAAAGGAGAGGCAGTAGGTCTGGTGCCGATAGGACAGGCGGTCCTGCAGATTTAAAGAAGGAGAATGTAAAAGTTAAATTGCCTTATAATGTGATTATAGGAAGGTCTTTAGTGGATGCAGAGTGTATGTCCTTAAAGGCAACGTTAAATTATTGTTTAACAATTTTGTACTTAGTAGAATACTCGGTTGGGTAAGAGAAGCTAATTATAGCATGTTGCTATGATCTTTAACCATGTTTGTAACGTTCAAGTGTCCATACCTCCCATAAAGGGAAGCCTGTTCAAGTATACTTATTGTTATTGCACTCAACAAAATTGTATGTCTTTTTGCTAACTTGTATTGTTGTTTTCTTCCCAGTCCCGGAGTACTGTGTTTAACCAGGGGGGAGTGCAGCGCCCCAGAGTCCTGGTCGTTGCAGTACTGTGGCTCCGCCACTATGGGGAGCTACGGTGCGTCTGATGGCACTGAAGGGGTTCATCTGATCAGGTATCACAGACACCAATACATTTCACAGCTGGGCCTCCGGGGGGAGCTAAGGGTGCTATTCATTAGGCCACTCCCCACCATAGTGGGTAAACTGGGGGTCAGGCAGGAAGTTAGATCAGAAAGCTGACTGGATTGGACGAAGCAACACCTGGTGGCAGAGGGTGTTGTGGAGGAAGAGACAGTAGGGTCTCTATCAGGGGTGGGATCCTGACAGAGGCTTGGCATTGGAAAGAACGTAACGGGTCCGCGCCAGCTCCGGGAAGCGGCGGGGCCCAAGAAAGGACTAAGAAGCGAGATAGATTGTGCTGAGTGAGAAACGAGATCAAGCGATAGGAGAATACCAGTAGGGGTCGTGCTGTAAGACCGGAGCAACACCCTACTGAGGCGCACTACCGGTGGCCGGAACGCCGAGGGAGTATCATAACATTCAGCTTCAGGCAATACTCTAAACAGCGGCAGGACAGTCAGTCTAAGGCGGGCTGTCTCACACAAATCACCTATGAAGTCTTGGGGGGCACCTTGTGGAGAGGGGCGACTCTAGGGTCCCGGAAGAGCTCCGAGCCTACCCGTCAAACGGGTGCCGTCCCAACCAGAACAACAGGGAGGGACGGAGGATTAGAAGAACATCATTTAATCGAGTTGTGAGGGAACTTAAGAAACAGACACAACGGTTGTGGGGACTTTCCGTAAGCACAGCAGGGGAGGACCGCAACACATAGCACTAGAAGGAAGGCACCGATTTCCACCTGTGAAGTGAGCTCTGGAGGTGCCATCGGACCGGCCGGACTTGCGCAGCCTGGTGAACCGTATTCCGGACTGAGGACCCAGAGATCTTCAGTAAAGAGGTAAAGAGACTGCAACCTGGTGTCCTCGTTATTTACTGCACCGCATCACCACTAACATCATCCACACCTGTTATAGAACTGTGCGCCCCACGGCAGGGTCACGGACCGGGGCCTAGCCGCCGTGACAACCCCAGAGCAGAGACTCCGAGGCCCGGTACCGGGTACCCCTCGGCCCTGCGGCGGTGGGGGCGCTACATATCTGTATGTCATCTCCTCCTGTATTAGACCTCGTTCACACGTTATTTGGTCAGTATTTTTACCTCAGTATTTGTAAGCTAAATTGGCAGCCTGATAAATCCCCAGCCAACAGTAAGCCCACCCCCTGGCAGTATATATTAGCTCACACATACACATAATAGACTGGTCATGTGACTGACAGCTGCCGGATTCCTATATGGTACATTTGTTGCTCTTGTAGTTTGTCAGCTTATTAATCAGATTTTTATTTTTGAAGGATACCAGACTTGTGTGTGTTTTAGGGTCGAGTTTCGTGTGTCAAGTTGTGTGTGTTGAGTTGCGTGTGGCGACATGCATGTAGCGACTTTTGTGAGATGAGTTTTGTGTGGCGACATGCGTGTAGCAACTTTTTGTGTGTCGAGTTGCATGTGACAGGTTAGTGTAGCAAGTTGTGTGCAGCAAGTTTTGCGCATGGCGAGTTTTGCGCGTGGCGAGTTTTATGTGTGGTGCCTTTTGAGTATGTGCAAGTTTTGTATGAGGCAACTTTTGCATGTGTTGCAACTTTTGTGCATGTGGCAATTTTTCCGCGTGTGCAAGTTTTGCGTGTGGCGAGTTTTCCATGAGGTGAGTTTTGCACGTGTGGAGAGTTTTGCATGTGGAGAGTTTTGCGCGTGGCGAGTTTTGAGCGGCGACTTTTGTGTTTCAACTTTTATGTGGCGAGGTTGGTGTATGTGTGGTGAAATGTGCGCTGAGGGTGGTATATGTGTTCGAGCACGTGGTAGTGTGTGGCGCATTTTGGGTGTGTGTTCATATCCCCGTGGTGGTGTGATTATCCCATGTCGGGGCCCCACCTTAGCAACTGTACAGTATATACTCTTTGGCGCCATCGCTCTCATTCTTTAAGTCCCCATTGTTCACATCTGGCAGCTGTCAATTTGCCTCCAACACTTTTCCTTTCATTTTTTCCCCATTATGTAGATAGGGGCAAAATTGTTTGGTGAATTGGAAAGCGTGGGGTTAAAATTACACCTCACAATATAGCCTATGACGCTCTCGGGGTCCAGAC
Organism: Ranitomeya variabilis; assembly: GCF_051348905.1. Classification (NCBI taxonomy): domain Eukaryota; kingdom Metazoa; phylum Chordata; class Amphibia; order Anura; family Dendrobatidae; genus Ranitomeya; species Ranitomeya variabilis. Next base: position 391,422,998 of record NC_135233.1, on the reverse strand, counting down.
GTGTGATTGTGCAAAATTTTGTGGCTGTAGCTGCGACGGTGCAGATGCCAATCCCGGACATACATACATACACACATTCAGCTTTATATATTAGAGATATATATATACATACATATATATATATATATATATATATATATATATATATATATACATACATATATATATATATATATATATATATATATATATATATATATATATATATATATATATATATATATATTTCATTTGGGAAGGTCCCCAAATGAAACTGTTGCTGTGGGACCACACAATTTCTATTTAGGTCCCTGTCACAGACATCAGTGCAGCAGGTGGAGGCTGAGAGAAAACTTGCGTACGTACAAAGTCTAAAATAATGCCTTTGGAGTCCTTAATAAAGTTGTATTTGTCTCTGCTGAATTGTGATTGAAACCAAGATAAATCTGTTGGAAATCCATGAAGTTTTCACATTTTTTTTTAGCCATGGAACAGAGGACAGAGTCTTGTGACAATAAAGATAAATCACCCAGATCTCCATACCAGAAGATGTCATTCATTTTACTTACAGTCCTTCCTGGGCTTGTGTCTCACCCTATATATAAGAACATCACAAGAGAGTTCATCAACCCATTGCATCATCTGCACCCAAATCTTAACAGCTATTTGAAAAGAAAAGAAATGGCTAGGCGCTCTTAGCAGCAGTGCTGAATTGGTACCTCTGGTTTCATCCTGTATTTTCCCCAGAGCTGCAATAATTATTCAGCTGGTATAGTCACTATGTACATACATTACTGATCATTAATTACAAACTGTATCATACTCCAGAGCTGCATTCACTATTCTGCTAGTGCAGTCACTGTGTACATACATTACATTACTGATCCTGCGTTACATCCTGTATTATACTCCAGAGCTGCACTCACTATCCTGCTGGAGCAGTCACTGTGTACATACATTAATGATCCTGAGTTACATCCTGTATTATACTCCAGAGCTGCACTCACTATTCTGCTGGTGCAGTCACTGTGTACATACATTACATTACTGATCCTGAGTTACATCCTGTATTATACTCCAGAGTTGCACTCACTATTCTGCTGGTGCAGTCACTGTGTACGTACATTACTGATCCTGAGTTACATCCTGTATTATACCCCAGAGCTGCACCCACTATTCTGCTGGTGCATTCACTGGGTACATACATTACATTACTGATCCTGCTGTATTATACTCCAGAGCTGCACTCACTATTCTGCTGGTGCGGTCACTGTGTACACACATTACATTACTGATCCTGAGTTACATCCTGTATTATACCCCAGAGCTGCACTCACTATTCTGCTGGTGCAGTCACTGTGTACATACATTACATTACTGATCCTGAGTTACATCCTGTATTATACTCCAGAGCTGCACTCACTATTCTGCTGGTGCAGTCACTGTGTACATACATTACATTACTGATCCTGAGTTACATCCTGTATTATACTCCAGAGTTGCACTCACTATTCTGTTGGTGCAGTCACTGTGTACATACATTACTGATCCTGAGTTACATCCTGTATTATACCCCAGAGCTGCACCCACTATTCTGCTGGTGCAGTCACTGTGTACATACATTACATTACTGATCCTGAGTTACATCCTGTATTATACTCCAGAGTTGCACTCAGTATTCTGTTGGTGCAGTCACTGTGTACATACATTACTGATCCTGAGTTACATCCTGTATTATACCCCAGAGCTGCACCCACTATTCTGCTGGTGCAGTCACTGTGTACACATACATTACATTACTGATCCTGATTTACATCCTGTATTACACCCCAGAGCTGCACTCACTATTCTGCTGGTGCAGTCACTGTGTACACATACATTACATTACTGATCCTGATTTACATCCTGTATTACACCCCAGAGCTGCACTCACTATTCTGCTGGTGCAGTAACTGTGTACATACATTACATTTCTGATCCTGAGATACATCCTGTATTATACTCCAGAGCTGCACTCTCTATTCTGCTGGTGCAGTCACTGTGTACATACATTACATTACTGATCCTGAGTTACATCCTGTATTATACTCCAGAGTTGCACTCACTATTCTGCTGGTGCAGTCACTGTGTACATACATTACTGATCCTGAGTTACATCCTGTATTATACCCCAGAGCTGCACCCACTATTCTGCTGGTGCATTCACTGGGTACATACATTACATTACTGATCCTGCTGTATTATACTCCAGAGCTGCACTCACTATTCTGCTGGTGCGGTCACTGTGTACATACATTACATTACTGATCCTGAGTTACATCCTGTATTATACTCCAGAGCTGCATTCACTATTCTGCTGGTGCAGTCACTGTGTACATACATTACTGATCCTGAGTTACATTCTGTATTATACCCCAGAGCTGCACTCACTATTCTGCTGGTGCAGTCACTGTGTACATACATTACATTACTGATCCTGAGTTACATCCTGTATTATACCCCAGAGCTGCACTCACTATTCTGCTGGTACAGTCACTGTGTACATACATTACATTACTGATCCTGAGTTACCACCTGTATTATACCCCAGAGCTGCACTCACTATTCTGCTGGTGCAGTCACTGTGTACATACATTACATTACTGATCCTGTGTTACATCCTGTATTATACTCCAGAGCTGCACTCACTATTCTGCTGGTGCAGTCACTGTGTACATACATTACATCACTGATCCTGTGTTACATCCTGTATTATACTCCAGAGCTGTACTCACTATTCTGCTGGTGCAGTCACTGTGTACATACATTACATTACTGATCATGTTGTATTATACTCCAGAGCTGCGCTCTTGGTTGACATCTGTCCTCTGTGTCCTCCTCAGTGTGGTCACTTTGTTGCAGCCACCTCCCCTCTATAAGACATACAAGATGTGTGAGCTTTGAGTGAAAAGTTACTTGTGTAAGATATTTTTCTTCTAAAATGCAACTTCTTATCTGGCAAAGAGAAGAGATGTGTAAAATGATACAATTCTGGTACAATTATCTGTGTGTTTTCAGGATCACACAGAATATTGCTTTGCTGTCTCTATTGTTATTTACACTGTCAGGCGCCTGTAATTATTTGTCTTTGTATTGTAGTAGCCGTGAGATAGGATAATATATAATTCTCCATCAGTCGCTCGTGACGGCATCACAACAATGGACCAGACCTCAATCAGTGGAAAATAAAACTTTCACGCTTTGCTCTGATCTGCTGCAGTATTCACCATCGCAGCAGTGTGCTCTCCTTCTCATACTGACAGTCCTGCTTCCGTTAGTCATCTCATCACGGCATTATTCCTGTGCCTGGTTGTGTAGAATGTGTTATACCTGAAGCCTGAGGAAGAGACCTGCTGTCCGCTGTCTGGAAGCCGCTATTTGGCGCTGCGGAATATGTTGGCGCAATATAAATAAAGATTATTATTATTATTTATCATCTCCTTCTCAGTTCACCATTCAATGTATCAACCACAGTGGACCCTCCATTGATAGGTTTTAATGTCAGGAGTGAGTAATTTCATTATTTTGGGGATATTTTGCTATTATTCCCTGTCCCAGAACTGTTAGATACAGGGCGGCTTTATCCATAAGGTGGAGACAATAAAAATGAGAGCAGGAGAAAAGAAAACTAAAAAAACGGAATCTTCATTGATATATTCTAACAACGACTTGTAAGGATCAGGAAAACCAGACTCCAGACTACAAAGGGCTCCTCTTCAGGAGGGAGACAATGTCTGAAGAATCACAAAGCGGGGCGGACATACTATCGGTGCAGCCACACAGGGACCCAGACATGAGCGGCCCAGGGCCACGACCAATACAGCAGCTTGTCACAGACACAATATTGGGCAGCAAAGGGCCCATGTACTGTTACTGATCATGCACAGGGGCTCTCTTCTGTCTGAGACCTCCCCGACTCTTGGACGTATACAATCATTTTTCCAGCTGGTGTCATAAAGTATTCTAATTTACTGAGATAATGACTTTTGGGTTTTCATTGGCTGAAAGCCATAATCATCAACATTAACAGAAATAAACATGTGAAATCGATCACTCTGAGTGTAATGACTCTATAGAATATACGAGATTCACTTTTTGTATTGAAGAACTGAAATAAATGAACTTTTTAATGATATTCTAATTTTGTGAGAAATACTTGTAGTATAAATACATAAGGAGAATAAGGCAAGTGATGCGAAAAAGATCAATTTAAGGAGGAGCAGTAAACGGATACGGAGGGAAAAGGTTTTATTTCTTCTGATGGAGATCAGTTCTATGGTTGTGATGCCCCCATCAAGTCTGAAGGGCACATCATAAGGAATGGCATCACGTCTGCCACACATTTATTCCTGGTCTTTATGGCGACAGGTGGCCACCAGATACTGATGATGGAGGCGCAGGGCAGTCACCAGATACTGATGATGGAGGTGATGGGCGGTCACTAGATACTGATGATGAAGGTGATGGGCGGTCACCAGATACTGATGATGGAGGTGACGGGCAGTCACTAGATACTGATGATGGAGGTGACAATAAATCTTGTTGGATTGTTTATCGGCGTGGTGTCTCTTTCTGCTCTGTCGCACACACCGTCACAAACTGGTGGCAAGCAGTGGGGTCAGAGCAGAGGGAATGGAGGACAGCGGCTCATCAATGTCTGGAACCGGAACCTCAGGATACAGGAACTGGGCTGTGGGGAGTTTACAAACTAAGGCCCGTGAATTAGGAGTCTGCTATAAAGGACTGACCAAGGACCAACTAAATAAGGCTTTGGAAGGAGCTTACCTGCAAGATGGAACCGAAGAAGATTCCCACAGCAAAGGAATGAAAGACAGGAGCTGTAGGTAAATACCCAAAAAAGTCAGTGGGTTGTGTGGTATGAGGAGATGGCATTGCTTGGAGATGAGGCCACCATAGAGGATAAGAGAGAGGCTATTCGCACAGCTAAGGAGAGACAGCACATGGTGGAAGCAGCTACAACCCCTGGCAAAAATTATGTAATCACCGGGCTTGGAGGATGTTCATTCAGTTGTTTAATTTTGTAGAAAAAAAGCAGATCACAGACATGGCACAAAACTAAAGTCATTTCAAATGGCAACTTTCTGGCTTTAAGAAACACTAAAAGAAATCAAGAGCAAAACATGTATTAGTCAGTAATGGTTCCTTTTTTAACCAGGCATAGCGAAAAATTATGGAATCACTCAATTCTGAGGAAAAAATTATGGAATCACCCTGTAAATTTTCATACCCAAAAATAACACCTGCATCAAATTAGATCTGCTCGTTAGTCTGCATCTAAATAGGAGTGATCACACCTTGGAGAGCTGTTGCACCAAGTGGACTGACATGAATCATGGCTCCAACACGAGAGATGTCAATTGAAACAAAGGAGAGGATTATCAAACTCTTAAAAGAGGGTAAATCATCACACAATGTTGCAAAAGATGTTGGTTGTTCACAGTCAGTGGTGTCTAAAATCTGGACCAAATACAAACAACATGGGAAGGTTGTTAAAGGCAAACATACTGGTAGGCCAAGGAAGGCATCAAAGCATCAAGACCAGAAACTTAAAGCAATATGTCTCCAAAACAGGAAATGTACAACAAAACAAATGAGGCACGAATGGGTGGAAACTGGAGTCAACGTCTGTGACTGAACTGTAAGAAACAGCCTAAAGGAAATGGGATTTACACACAGAAAAGCTAAACGAAAGCCATCATTAACACCAAAACAGAAAAAAACAAGGTTACAATGGGCTAAGGAAAAGCAATCGTGGACTGTGGATGACTGGATGAAAGTCATATTCAGTGATGAATCACGAATCTGCATTGGGCAAGGTGATGATGCTGGAACTTTTGTTTGGTGCCATTCCTATGAGATTTATAAAGATGACTGCCTGAAGAGAACATGCACATTTCCACAGTCATTGATGATATGGGGCTGTATGTCAGGTAAAGGCACTGGGGAGATGGCTGTCATTACATCTTTAATAAATGCACATGTTTATGTTGATATTTTGGACACTTTTCTTATCCCATCAATTGAAAGGATGTTTGGGGATGATGAAATCATTTTTCAAGATGATAATGCATCCTGCCATAGAGCAAAAACTGTGAAAACATTCCTTGAAAAAAGAGTCAGTCATGGCCTGCAAATAGTCCGGATCTCAATCCAATTGAGAATCTTTGGTGGAAGTTGAAGAAAATAGTCCATGACAAGGCTCCAACCTGCAAAGCTGATCTGGCAACAGCAATCAGAGAAAGTTGGAGCCAGATTGATAAAGAGTCCTGTGTGATGCTCATTAAGTCCATGCCTCAGAGACTGCAAGCTGTTATAAAAGCCGGAGGTGGTGCAACAAAATACTGGTGATGTGTTGGAGGGTTTTTTTGTTCGTTTTTCATGACTTCATAATTTTTTCCTCAGAATTGAGTGACTCCATAATTTTTCTCCTATGCTTGGTTACAAAAAGTAACCATTACTGACTACCACATTTTTTGTTCTTGACTTCTTTTAGTGTTTCTTAAAGCTAGAAAGTTGCCATTTGAAATTATTTTAGTTTCGTGCCATGTCTGTGATCTGCTTTTTTTTCTACAAATTTAAACAACTGAATGAACATCCTCCAAGGCCGGTGATTCCATAATTTTTGCCAGGGGTTGTAGAAGCTCCAGACAGACTGTAACCACAGCACCCACCATAAGGGAATTCCCAAGGCTGTCCCGTGAGTACTGTAAGCGAGGCTGCAGGTGACATTGAGGGCTTCTTCCAGGACATCGAACATCAATGTCAATTAATGGAAGTTCGTGAAAGGGAGCGAGTCAGACATCTGGTGGGGCTCTTAGATGGTGGAGCTGCCAAAGCCTACAGAGCTATGGACCCCCAGTGGAGCAGTGAGTATGAGGAGGTAATAGAGGCCATTCTTGAACATTATGCTGTTACTCCAGACACTTGATGAGCGCAGTTCCGCTCCTTAGCCTGTAAGGGGAAAGTGTCTTTCAAGATATATGCCCACAGGCTCAAACAAGTATGTCACCGCTGGCTGGAGGGAGAGAGGGCCTTAACTTGGGATGCCTTCCTCCAGGTCATCCTAAAAGAACAGTTCTACACCAAATGCCCTGCTGAGATCCGGGAATGGGTGCGTGAGAGGAGACCAGCGACAGTGGAGCAAGCTGCTGCTTTAGCTGATGAGATTCTCACCATCAAGCCTCAGTGGAAAAATTTACTGGTGGATGAAGTAAAAACTGCCAACACCCCACTACCAGTGGTCTCTTGTTCTTCAGTCCCCAAAGTTTGCTGCCCCCCTAGACCACCACCTCATGTTGATACCCATGTGACTCACCTTCCAGCTAGTCCTGCCTCTTCCTCTGAAATGCTACCAGGAGAGAAAGTAGTTGTGCGCAGGTGTTATGGATGTGGGCATCCTGGGCATCTTCAGGCCACCTGCCCAGATATACAGTGGAGAAATCGGTCTCAACCCCAACAACCACCTCATGCACCATCACATAGATATCAGCCTCCAGGTTCCCTTACCTCCATCCCCAGAGTGCACATGTGAAGGACACCTGCCCTCAGAGTCAATTGAGGATTGACTCTGCACCAAATCGGCCTATCAATTATATACAGCCAAACATAATGGAGGAAGAGGTGCCACCCCTACAAATTGATTTGCCTAATAGCTCAGAAAACCATGTTTGACCATTAGGGGTTTATGGGGTGCGGGCCACAGCCACAAGTTCCTTTAATCCTCAAAGAAAGCACTTACAGGAGGTCATGCTGGATGGTCGGAGAGTTCTTGGCTTTTGTGACTGTGGGGCATTTCTCACCATAGCTGATCCCAGAGTGGTTCGGCCAGAGGCAATACAGCATGGACCTGGGATTACCATTGAATTAGTTGGAAGGCCAATGGAAGAATATCCCAAAAGCAAGTGTAGAACTGGACTTTGGCTTTGGGGTCAAGCAATGCGTGGTTGGGGTGATGAGGGGCCTGCCTGCAGATATTGTCTTAGGAAATGATGTGGGAGAGCTACAATGTCGATTTGTGGGTGCAGGAAGCAGAGTTTAAGTCAAAGAGGAGGTAAAATGGAGCCCACCTTTAAGCCTACAACTGCACCATACAATAAAGATGAGGCAGTCGACACAAACGCTAATGGATTGTCCAGGCAGGAGCCATGAGTTGTCTTGGCCACATGTTTACGTGTACTTGACAAGCGACCTGTTGAGGTCACTAGTATGTACACTACTTGAGGGGGGAAGGGGTTGTAACAGCATGTCCCTCCCCCGGCCTGTGTCCCTGGACTGCCATGTAATCAGGCTGGAGTCAACAACCAATAGGGGGGAGCCCTCCCCCATGGAAGGGTGGATCCCAGGACACAGAACAATAGACTCATGTGTTGGCTGATTCAATTGTGTGGTGACTGTGGAAGGGCTGGGATCTTAGGCTGAGTCGAGATCCCTGTGACCGTGTGTATTGTTGGAAGCTGCCACGTGGGACTGTGTTGTGCTCCTCATCTGCTGGATCCATTGAATTCACTCATGGACTATTGCTATTTTCCTGGCATCGGATTGCTGGGTGGCGCCACCGGATCTACTCCCTTTCTGTGGACTCATTGTGGACGCTACAGAATTACTTTCATTTGCGTTGTTCCAGTTCCCTGTTCCAATAAATCTTGTTGGATTGTTTATCGGCCTGGTGTCTCTTTCTGCTCTGTCGCATACCCAGTCACAGAGGGGATAGGTGGTCACCAGATACTGATGATGGAGGCGACAGGCGGTCACCAGATACTGATGATGGAGGTGACAGTTGGTCACCAGATACTGATGATGGAGGTGACGGGCGGTCACCAGATACTGATGATGGAGGTGACAGGTGTCACCAGATACTGATGATGGAGGTGACGGGCGGTCACCAGATACTGATGATGGAGGTGATGGGCAGTCACCAGATACTGATGATGGAGGTGACGGGCGGTCACCAGATACTGATGATGGAGGTGACGGGCGGTCACCAGATACTGATGATGGAGGTGACAGGTGTCACCAGATACTGATGATGGAGGTGACGGGCGGTCACCAGATACTGATGATGGAGGTGATGGGCAGTCACCAGATACTGATGATGGAGGTGACGGGCGGTCACCAGATACTGATGATGGAGGTGACGGGCGGTCACCAGATACTGATGATGGAGGTGATGGGCGGTCACCAGATACTGATGATGGAGGCGATGGGCGGTCACCAGATACTGATGATGGAGGTGACAGGTGGTCAGCAGATACTGATGATGGAGGTGACGGGCGGTCACCAGCTACTGATGATGGAGGTGATGGGTGGTCACCAGATACTGATGATGGAGGTGACGGGCGGTCAGCAGATACTGATGATGGAGGTGACAGGTGGTCACCAGATACTGATGAAGGAGGTGATGGATGGTCACCAGATACTGACGGATTTATATTCTTTTCTTCACTCATTGATAACGATGCACTGTAGCCTTTTCCATGTCTGACGCTTCTCACTCCACAGCATAGTTTCCACACCTGCCTATCTCTTTTGCACAGTGCTGTTTGTCTGCAGCGGTCTCCCACCATTGTGCTCCCCTCCCCCGCACACACTGTCCGCTCCCCGTCTTTTCTTGTCGGCAATATCTCATATTTGGCACGATCTCCCTGACAGTGATGGCGGCTGTCACGTTTCTCACCTCAGCTCCCGATATTGAGACGGAAGTTGATCGTAACATCTGTGTCTGCATTGTGAGCCGCTGTGAAATGAATTGCGCTGCATTAATGGCGCCTGAAACGGAATCAATAAATAACGGATCAGCACTGATTGTGACGGAGCGATCTGATAATTCCTATTGTCAGCCATGATAAATAATCAGCTCATTTATACTCTATTATATTAATTAGAGCGTCGCTGCTCTTCCATCCATCAGCAGTGAAGGATCGCAGGGACATCTGGAGCTCAGTATGAGGGGAATCAGCCATATTGGTGACAGAGGTGGCAGACGTGATGTGCGGGGAGCGACTGTCACTCATCCACCTTACGCTTCATCCAGGAGCCGCACCTGAAAACTCTCTGCAGAAGAATGTTCTTCATTGTATGAACTCCTAGGGGAGGAAGCCTGCAAGGCATCAAACGCATCATAAAGGAGCAAATCAGCGTAAGATCGTGTGCAAGGCCCACAGCTGCACAGAGTATTTCAGGAGTGGATCTCATGAGAGGTCATAGACAGAGTTAGGGCTGTCCCACACGTCCAGATAATTCCGGTACCGGAATAAATCGGTACCGGAGTTATCCGTGTCCGTGTGCCTGGGAACTCACGGAGGCCATACGGGCGGCACACGTGTGCCGCCCGTATGGCGAGTGGGTACCACACGGAGCGTGTGGTACCCACTCTGCATGGTGCTGAAGCTGCGATTCATATCTTCCCTGCAGCAACGTTTGCTGTAGAGAAAATATGAAGAATAGTGTTAAAAATAAAGATCCATGTGTCCGCCGCCCCCCCACCCCCTGTGCGCCCCCCCCCCCGCCGCTGGTCAGAAAATACTTACCCGCCTCCCTCGCTGCTTCCTGGTCTGGCCGCGGCTTCTCCTGCATGCGGTCACGTGGGGCCGATCATTTACAGTCATGAATATGTGGCTCCACCTCCCATAGGGGCGGAGCCGACTATTCATGATTGTAAATGATCGGCCCCACGTGACCGCATACAGTAGGAGGCGCGGCCAGACCAGGAAGGAGCGAGGGAGCGGGTAAGTATTTTCTGACCAGCGGGGGGGCGCACAGGGGGTGGGGGGGCGGCGGACACCTAAATCTTTATTTTTAACACTATTCTTCATATTTTCTCTATAGCAAACGCTGCTACAGGGAAGATATGAATACCGGCTTCAGCACCATGTGGGGGGGACAGCGCTTACTGTAGCGCTGTCTCCTGCACGCACACGGACCCCAGACGGAGAATGTCCGTGTGAGGTCCGTGTTTTACGCGGACCCATTGACTCTATTGGGTCCGTGTAAAACGTGCGCTCCCACGAACACTGACATGTCTCCGTGTTTGGCACACGGAGACACGGTCCGCAAAAAATCAATGACATCTGCACAGATGCATTGATTTTTATGGGTCTACGTGTGTCAGTGTCTCCGGTACGTGAGGAAACTGTCACCTCACGTACCGGAATCACTGACGTGTGAAACCGGCCTTACATAGTGGATGGAGAAGGATCCACAGCAGCGCAGAGTATTTCAGGAGTGGATCTCATGGGAGGTCATAGACTGAGAGTTACATACTGAATAGAGAAGGATCCACAGCAGCGCAGAGTATTGCAGAAGACATGTTTGCTACACTTGTATGAGACAGTAGACAGCAGGATCTCCAACAGCACAGAGTATTTGAGGAGAGATTGCTGATCTCATCAGACTGAGAGTAACAGAGTGGAAGGAGTGGGATTTCCAGCAGCACAGAGTTTTTCAGGAGTGGGACATCCAGCAGCACAGAGTATTTCAGGAGTGGGACATCCAACAGCACACAGTATTTCAAGAGTAGGATGTCCAGCAGCACAGAGTATTTCAGGAGTAGGATGTCCAGCAGCACAGAGTATTTCAGAAGTGGGATGTCCAGCAGCACAGAGTATTTGTGGAGTGGGATGTCCAGCAGCACAGAGTATTTGAGGAGTGGGATGTCCAGCAGCACAGAGTACTTGAGGAGTGGGATGTCCAGCAGCACAGAGTATTTCAGGAGTGGGGCGTCCAGCAGCACAGAGTATTTTAGGAGTGGGGCATGCAGCAACACAGAGTATATCAGGAGTGGGATGTCCAGCAGCACAGAGTATTTCAGGAGTGGGATGTCCAGCAGCACAGAATATTTCAGGAGTGGGATGTCCAGCAGCACAGAGTATTTCAGAAGTGGGATGTCCAGCAGCACAGAGTATTTCAGGAGTGGGATGTCCAGCAGCACAGAGTATTTCAGGAGTAAGCGTCCAGCAGCACAGAGTATTTCAGGGGTGTGGCGTCCAGCAGCACAGAGTATTTCAGGGGTTGGGCGTCCAGCAGCACAGAGTATTTCAGGGGTGGGGCATCCAGCAGCAGAGAGTATTTCAGAAGTGGGGCGTGCAGCAGCACAGAGTATTTCAGAAGTGGGATGTCCAGCAGCACAGAGTATTTCAGGAGTGGGATTTCCAGCAGCACAGAGTATTTCAAGAGTAGGATGTCCAGCAGCACAGAGTATTTCAAGAGTAGGATGTCCAGCAGCACAGAGTATTTCAGGAGTGGGACATCCAACAGCACAGAGTATTTCAAGAGTAGGGCATCCAGCAGCACAGAGTATTTCAGGAGTGGGACATCCAGCAGCACAGAGTATTTCAAGAGTAGGGCATCCAGCAGCACAGAGTATTTCAGGAGTGGGACATCCAGCAGCACAGAGTATTTCAGAAGTGGCATGTCCAGCAGCACAGAGTACTTGAGGAGTGGGATGTCCAGCAGCACAGAGTATTTCAGGAGTGGGGCGTCCAGCAGCACAGAGTATTTTAGGAGTGGGGCATGCAGCAGCACAGAGTATATCAGGAGTGGGATGTCCAGCAGCACAGAGTATTTCAGAAGTGGGACGTCCAGCAGCACAGAGTATTTCAGGAGTGGGATTTCCAGCAGCACAGAGTATTTCAGGAGTGGGATGTCCAGCAGCACAGAGTATTTCAGGAGTAAGCGTCCAGCAGCACAGAGTATTTCAGGGGTGTGGCGTCCAGCAGCACAGAGTATTTCAGGGGTGGGGCGTCCAGCAGCACAGAGTATTTCAGGGGTGGGGCATCCAGCAGCAGAGAGTATTTCAGGAGTGGGGCTTGCAGCAGCACAGAGTATTTCAGAAGTGGGATGTCCAGCAGCACAGAGTATTTCAGGGGTGGGGCGTCCAGCAGCACAGAGTATTTCAGGAGTAGGATGTCCAGCAGCACAGAGTATTTCAGGAGTAGGATGTCCAGCAGCACAGAGTATTTCAGGGGTGGGGCGTCCAGCAGCACAGAGTATTTCAGGAGTAGGATGTCCAGCAGCACAGAGTATTTCAGGGGTGGGGCGTCCAGCAGCACAGAGTATTTGAGTCAGAGAACACTGCAGTGATTCTTTTACTTCCTCCGATTCTATTCTTCTGTAATGATTTCTAGGTGACTACTACTCCTGTCGTGTGCTGTGCTCGGCTGTCTCCGTCAGTCCTGGGAATAGAGGAGCCTCTGACTCTACTGATCGGGGGTCCTGCAGATTCTTCGCACTGTTCCTCCATCCTGTCTATAAACTCCGGGCTCAGATTCTGGGTTACATGTGAGGGGTCTCCTGTGTCCTGCAGGTGGGTTTTTCTCATCATCTCTTCAGTTTTGTTATTAAAAGGCATCAACTACTGGTGACTCTAAACCAGCAGACAGGATCCTCACAAAGTGCCACCCAGTGGACACATCTTGTACCGCATTCTTGCTTTGATACTTTGTAACTGAAAATGCTTTATAAAGACTCCAAATATATTACCATATTACAGCCTCCTTGTCTATAGCACCTATATACGCTGCACAGGAACGCCTCACACATCATAATGAGATTTATAGGCAGATTCAAGTTTAACCCCTTCACCCCCAAGGGTGGTTTGCACGTTAATGACCGGGCCAATTTTTACAATTCTGACCACTGTCCCTTTATGAGGCTATAACTCTGGAACGCTTTGACGGATCTTGGCGATTCTGACATTGTTTTCTCGTGACATATTGTACTTCATGTTAGTGGTAAAATTTATTCGATATAACTTGCGTTTATTTGTGAAAAAAATGGAAATTTGGCGAAAATTATGAAAATTTTGCAATTTTCCAACTTTGAATTTTTATGCCCTTAAATCACAGACATATGTCACGCAAAATACTTAATAAGTAACATTTCCCACATGTCTACTTTACATCAGTACAATTTTGGAACCAAAATTTTTTTTTGTGACGGAGTTATAAGGGTTAAAAGTTGACCAGCAATTTCTCATTTTTACAACACCATTTTTTTTTAGGGACCACATCTCATTTGAAGTCATTTTGAGGGGTCTATATGATAGAAAATACTCAAGTGTGACACCATTCTAAAAACTGCACCCCTCAAGGTGCTCAAAACCACATTCAAGAAGTTTATTAACCCTTCAGGTGTTTCACAGGAATTTTTGGAATGTTTAAATAAAAATGAACATTTAACTTTTTTTCACACAAAATTTATTTCAGCTCCAATTTGTTTTATTTTACCAAGGGTAACAGGAGAAAATGGACCCCCAAAGTTGTTGTATAATTTGTCCTGAGTACGCTGATACCCCATATGTGGGGGTAAACCATTGTTTGGGCGCATGGCAGAGCTTGGAACGGAAGGAGCGCCATTTGACTTTTCAATGCAAAATTGACTGGAATTGAGATGGGACGCCATGTTGCGTTTGGAGAGCCCCTGATGTGCCTAAACATTGAAACTCCCTACAAGTGACACCATTTTGGAAAGTAGACCCCCTAAGGAACTTATCTAGATGTGTGGTGAGCACTTTGACCCACCAAGTGCTTCACAGAAGTTTATAATGCAGAGCCGTAAAAATAAAAAATCATATTTTTTCACAAAAATGATCTTTTCGCCCCCAATTTTTTATTTTCCCAAGGGTAAGAGAAGAAATTGGACCGCAAAAAATGTTGTGCAATTTGTCCTGAGTACGCTGATACCCCATATGTGGGTGTAAACCATTGTTTGGGCGCATGGCAGAGCTTGGAAGGGAAGGAGCGCCATTTGACTTTTCAATGCAAAATTGACTGGAATTGAGATGGGACGCCATGTTGCGTTTGGAGAGCCCCTGATGTGCCTAAACATTGAAACTCCCTACAAGTGACACCATTTTGGAAAGTAGACCCCCTAAGGAACTTATCTAGATGTGTGGTGAGCACTTTGACCCACCAAGTGCTTCACAGAAGTTTATAATGCAGAGCCGTAAAAATAAAAAATCATATTTTTTCACACAAATGATCTTTTCGCCCCCAATTTTTTATTTTCCCAAGGGTAAGAGAAGAAATTGGACCCCAAAAAATGTTGTGCAATTTGTCCTGAGTACGCTGATACCCCATATGTGGGTGTAAACCATTGTTTGGGCGCATGGCAGAGCTTGGAAGGGAAGGAGCGCCATTTGACTTTTCAATGCAAAATTGACTGGAATTGAGATGGGACGCCATGTTGCGTTTGGAGAGCCCCTGATGTGCCTAAACATTGAAACTCCCTACAAGTGACACCATTTTGGAAAGTAGACCCCCTAAGGAACTTATCTAGATGTGTGGTGAGCACTTTGACCCACCAAGTGCTTCACAGAAGTTTATAATGCAGAGCCGTAAAAATAAAAAATCATATTTTTTCACACAAATGATCTTTTCGCCCCCAATTTTTTATTTTCCCAAGGGTAAGAGAAGAAATTGGACCCCAAAAAATGTTGTGCAATTTGTCCTGAGTACGCTGATACCCCATATGTGGGTGTAAACCATTGTTTGGGCGCATGGCAGAGCTTGGAAGGGAAGGAGCGCCATTTGACTTTTCAATGCAAAATTGACTGGAATTGAGATGGGACGCCATGTTGCGTTTGGAGAGCCCCTGATGTGCCTAAACATTGAAACTCCCTACAAGTGACACCATTTTGGAAAGTAGACCCCCTAAGGAACTTATCTAGATGTGTTTTGAGAGCTTTGAACCCCCAAGTGTTTCACTACAGATTATAACGCAGAGCCGTGAAAATAATTTTTTTTTTTTTTCTCAAAAATGATTTTTTAGCCCCCAGCTTTGTATTTTTACAAGGGTAACAGAATAAATTGGACCCCAAAATTTGTTTTCCAATTTGTCCTGAGT
Organism: Ranitomeya variabilis; assembly: GCF_051348905.1. Taxonomy (NCBI): domain Eukaryota; kingdom Metazoa; phylum Chordata; class Amphibia; order Anura; family Dendrobatidae; genus Ranitomeya; species Ranitomeya variabilis. The sequence continues at coordinate 391,407,119 of NC_135233.1, read as the reverse complement.
ACGCTGATACCCCATATGTGGGGGGAACCACTGTTTGGGCGCATGACAGAGCTCGGAAGGGAAGGAGCGCCATTTGGAATGCAGATTTAAATGGATTGGTCAGCAGCCGTCACGTTGCATTTGCAGAGCCCCTGATGTACCCAAACAGTACAAACCCCCCACAAGTGACCCCATATTGGAAACTAGACCTCCCAAGGAACTTATCTAGATGTGCTTTGAGAACTTTGAACCCCCAAGTGTTTCACTAAAGTTTATAGCGCAAATCCGTGAAAATAAAAATTCTTTTTTTTTTTCACAAAAATGATTTTTTAGCCCCCAGTTTTGTATTTTCACAAGGGTAACAGGATAAATTGGACCCCAAAAGTTGTTGTCCAATTTGTCCTGAGTACGCTGATACCCCATATGTGGGGGGGAACCACTGTTTGGGTGCATGACAGAGCTCGGAAGGGAAGGAGCACCATTTGGAATGCAGCCTTAAATGGATTGGTCTGCAGGCGTCACGTTGCATTTGCAGAGCCCCTGATGTACCCAAACAGTACAAACCCCCCACAAGTGACCCCATATTGGAAACTAGACCTCCCAAGGAACTTATCTAGATGTGTTGTGAGAACTTTGAACCCCCAAGTGTTTCACTACAGTTTATAACGCAGAGCCGTGAAAATAAAACATCTTTTTTTTCCCACAAAAATGATTTTTAGCCCCCCAAATTTTTATTTTCCTAAGGATAACAAGAGAGCTTGGACCCCAGAAGTTGTTGTTCAATTTGTCCCGAGTACGCTGATAACACATATGTTGGGGTAAACCCCTTTTTGGGCGCACGGGAGAGCTCGGAAGGGAAGGAGCACTGTTTTACTTTTTCAACGCAGAATTGGCTGGAATTGAGATTGGACGCCATGTCGCGCTTGGAGAGCCCCTGATGTGCCTGGACAGTGGAAACTCCCCAATTCTACCTGAAACCCTAACCCAAACACACCCCTAACCCTAATCCCAACGGTAACCCTAACCACACCCCTAGCCCTGACACACCCATAATTCTAATCCCAACCCTAATCCAAACGTAAATGTAATCCAAACCCTAACCCTAACTTTAGCCCCAACCCTAACTTTAGCCCCAACCCTAACTTTACCTCCAAACCTAGCCCTAACCCTAACCCTACCCCTAACCCTAAACGTGACTGAAATACGTGGCACTGAAATACGTGGCACTGAAATACGTGGCACTGAAATACGTGGCACTGAAATACGTGGCACTGAAATACGTGGCACTGAAATACGTGGCACTGAAATACGTGGCACTATGACTGTCAGAAAATGTTCATTAAACGGTTAGGGGTGAGGTTAGGGGTAGAGTTAGGGTTAGGGTTTGGATCCCTTTATCACAATGATGGTGGTGGGTGGCTTTTCAGTGTGTTTTCTGGTTTTTTTTCGATAAAAATGCATGCGTTTTTAACGCAAACAAACGCATGTGCTTAAAAACGCAAGAAAATACTGCAGGTTGTATTTCTGAAAATTAACGCATGCAGAAAAAAACCGCATGCGTTTGAAAACGCGACCAAACGTGTACAAAAAAACCGCATGCGTTTTCAATGTTAAATATAGGGAAAAAACGCATGCGTTTTTTTGTGCAAAAAACGCTGCAGACAAAAACGCAAGTGTGAAACCAGCGACGCTTTTTATAGCAAAAAAGTTTTTGCGTCTCCACATTTTGAGAGCTATAATTTTTCCACATTTTGCTCCACAGAGTCATGTGAGGTCTTGTTTTTTGCGGGACGAGTTGACGTTTTTATTGGTAACATTTTCGGACACGTGACCGTTTTTGATCGCTTTTTATTCCGATTTTTGTGAGGCAGAATGACCAAAAACCAGCAATTCCTGAATTTCTTTTGGGAGAGGCGTTTATACCGTTCCGCGTTTGGTAAAATTGATAAAGCAGTTTTATTCTTCGGGTCAGTACGATTACAGCGATATCTCATTTATATCATTTTTTTATGTTTTGGCGCTTTTATACGATAAAAACTATTTTATAGAAAAAATAATTATTTTGGTATCGCTTTATTCTCAGGACTATAACTTTTTTATTTTTTTGCTGATGATGCTGTATTGCGGCTTGTTTTTTGCGGGACAAGATGACGTTTTCAGCGGTACCATGGTTATTTATATATGTCTTTTTGATCGCGTGTTATTCCACTTTTTGTTCGGCGGTATGGTAATAAAGCGTTGTTTTTTGCCTCGTTTTTTTTTTTTTTTTCTTACGGTGTTTACTGAAGGGGTTAACTAGTGGGGCAGTTTTATAGGTGGGGTCGTTACGGACGCGGCGATACTAAACATGTGTACTTTTATTGTTTTTTTTTTTTATTTAGATAAAGAAATGTATTTATGGGAATAATATATATATTTTTTTTTTCATTATTTTGGAATATTTTTTTTTATTTTTTTTTACACATTTGGAAATTTTTTTATATACTTTTTTACTTTGCCCCAGGGGGGGACAATACAGATCGGTGATCTGTCAGTTTGCATAGCACTCTGACAGATCACCGATCTGCGAGAGGTGCAGGCTGCTTCACAGTGCCTGCTCTGAGCAGGCTTCTGTGAAGCCACCTCCCTCCCTGCAGGACCCGGATCCGCGGCCATCTTGGATCCGGGTCTGGAGCAGGCAGGGAGGGAGGTAAGACCCTCGCAGCAACGCGATCACATCGCGTTGCTGCGGGGGGCTCAGGGAAGCCCGCAGGGAGCCCCCTCCCTGCGCGATGCTTCCCTGCACCGCCGGCACATCGCGATCATGTTTGATCGCGGTGTGCCGGGGGTTAATGTGCCGGGAGCGGTCCGTGACCGCTCCTGGCACATAGTGCCGGATGTCAGCTGCGATATGCAGCCGACACCCGGCCGCGATCGGCCGCGCTCCCCCCGTGAGCGCGGCCGATCGGCTATGACGTACTATCCCGTCGGCGGTCATGGGGGCCCACCCCACCTCGACGGGATAGTACGTCGGATGTCAGGAAGGGGTTAAAGATGACTTATCTGATGACGTGCCTTCATATTATGCGTCATGCAGGACACAGACACACAGATGTAGGGCTCACACATATAATTCTTAGCTTTGCCATCAGTCTGCAAAATTGGTAGATCATTATTTATTATGCTTACAAAGCCACATCATATTCCACAGAACTTTACAGACATCATCACTGTCCATCAGAATTCACAATCTAGATTCCCAATCAGTCTTTGGAGGGTGAGATGAAGCCCGCTCAAACATGGGGAGAACATACAAACTCCTTGCAGGTGCTGTCCTTGGTGGAATTTGAACTCAGGACCCCAGCACTGCAAAGCAACAGTACTAACTATTGAGTCACGGTGCTGCCCTATATACAGTACAGTGCTAACCACTGAGCCCCCGTGCTCCCATTATATAGTACAGTACTAATCACTGACCAACCATGCGGCGGTATATATAGTACAGTGCTAACCACTGAGCCACCATGCTGCCCTATTTATAGTACAGGGCTAACCATTGACCCATCGTGCAGCCTTATATACAGTGGGTACGGAAAGTATTCAGACCCCTTTCCATTTCTCACTCTTTGTTTCATTGCAGCCATTTGGTAAATTCAAAAAAGTTCATTGTTTCTCATTAATGTTCACTCTGCACCCCATCTTTCACATATAGGATGCGGCCACCACCATCAGGGGCTTATATACAGCATTCTGTAATGCTGTAGATAAGCCCCCGATGTAACCGTAAAGATAAGAAAAACAAATTAGATTATACTCACCCAGGGGCGGTCCCGCTACGGTCCGGTCTGATGGGTCTCACGGTCCGGGTCCAGCACCTCCCATATTCATGCGATGACATCCTCTTCTTGTATTAACGCTGCAGCTCCGGCGCAGGCGTACTTTATCTCCCTGTTGAGGACAGAGCAAAGTACTGCAGTGTACAGGTGCCGGGAAAGGTCAGAGAGGCCCGGCACCTGCGTACTGCAGCAGGGCAAATCAGTACGCCAGCGCCGGAGCCGCAACAGAAGCAAGGAGGATGACATCATCGCATGAAGATGGGAGGCGCCGGACCTGTGATGCCCATCGGACCTGGACCGCCCCTGGGTGAGTATAATATAACTTGTTTTTCTTATCTTTCAGGTTACATCGGGGGCTTATCTACAGCATTACAGAATGCATTCCAGAATGCTATAGATAAGCCCATAATGGCTGTGGCCACATCTTATATGCGAAAAAAGAGGTGACAGATTCCTTTTAATACATCCTAGAACTGTGTTTGCCATTTTTGCTGCTGCATCACACTGCTGACTCATGTGCAGTCTGTGATCTATTAGTATACACAAGTCTTTTTCACACGTGATGTAGAATCCTGCATTTCTCCCTGTTAAATGCCATTCAATTAGTCGCTGCCCTTTGTAGATGCTTCTCTAGATCCTTCTGAATCCTTTCTCTGTCTTTCTAGTGTTAGCTATCCCTCCTAGCTTTGCATTGTATGAAAAATTTAGATCAGTTTACCTTCAGTTTCCTTGTGTACATCATTTATAAAAATGTTGAACACTGAGGCCAGGATAGAACCTTGTGGTCCTCACTGGAAACACTCATCCAACTGGATGTGCAACCATTTATTACCACTCTTTTAAGTACGATCACTGAGCCAGTTATAAATCCACCTAACTGTAGCCTTGTCAATCCCATTCTTGGTAGTTTTTCAATACAGATAGTATGAGATACTTTATCAAATGCTTTGCTGAAGTCGAGATATACTATATCTACCGCATTTCCCTGATCCACCCAGTCAGTGATTCCATCATGTAAGGAAATTAGATTAGTCTGGTTGCTACAAACCCATGCTGGCTCTGGTTAATTACTGTATTCTTATTCAAGTACTTACATACATGCTGTTTAATAATTTGTTCACAGATCTTTCCTAGTATAGAAGTAAGGCTCATTGGCCTGTAATTTCCTGGCTATGTCTTCTTTCCTTTTTGAAGATAGGGACAACATTTGCCCTTCTCCAATCTTCTGGGACTTCTCAACATTATTTTTGATCACTTCACCCTTCATCCTGTAAAAATCCTATAGCACCGTTGACTTTTCTTTTGCTTTTAACATAGCACTCAAATCCTTTTTTGCTGCTTTTGTCTCCTTTACCAACCATTGGACCTTTCCTACCCTCTTTCTGAGTCCATTAAAATCTGCCTTTCTGAAGTCCAACCTTAAAGTCTGAGTCCTCGATGGTCTTCCTCCTCTTGTATTCCAAAATTTGAGGATCGCATGATCACTGCCTCCTAAATTCCCGGACACCTTTACTTCCCCAACCCTGTGCTCCTTGTTGTTAAGAATTAGGTCCAAGATTGCAGATCCTCTTGTTTTCTCTTCTACCTTTTGAAAGATAAAGTTATCAGCGAGAGAGGATAAGAATTTTCTGGACCCAGTACTTTTGCTGGAGAGAGATTCCCAACAAATATCTGAATAGTTATAATCTCCCATGATCACCATGTCTTACTTTTCTGAGAACAGAGACATCTGATGTAAAAAGAGTCCATCCATATCTTCATTCTATAGTAAACGCCTACAATAGTGTCCTTTCTGTTCATGCTCATACAATGGTATTTTCTTACTTAGGTTGTAATTGGATGGAGCTGTAAATCCTCATGAGAAACTCATTCATATACCTTCTGGTTACTCTTCCTGTTGATTTCAGTGGGAATGCACGTTGCGGTTCATAGTAACACAGTGGTCACCAGGTACAGGGTGCAGAAATGTAACCATTAACCCTTTCAATAAAACAGACAACCAATGAATACTACACTGATTAATTAGGATACATTGTAATTATCTGCACAGGGTAACAAAATGCCTGACCTAACCCTAGAGCAGATCACTGTTATTATAGGTGCAGACAATGAGGCCGCAGGCGGTGTAACAACATCGTGCAGCAACGATATCTGTCCGGACAGTCTGACGGGCACATACCTGCGATACATCTGTCACGACCCCTCCCCCGCTCAGGTGAGTAATCACTTCTGACGTTCCCTGTATGGCAGAACAGAGGCAGAATATTATCAATTCTCTTTGTTATTTTAATACCTGGCAAGAGAAACATCTGATTTGCATTTATGTGCTAAACATATGTTCAAAATCCAGATGAGAGCGAGTAAATAAAATCCCAATTCTCAGGTGTCATCTGTTACAGGGCTCACAGGATACATTAACCCTCCATGTCCCTCTGTTCTGCTGCTTCACATCATAACTCAGGGCAGAAAAGAAAGAGAATAAGATCAGAAATAACCTGATAAGCTAACATTTAAAATGTTTTCCTCCTTTCTCCAGCTGCATACAGTTTATACATATTGTATATACACTGCTCAAAAAAATAAAGGGAACACTTACACAACAGAATATAACTCCAAGTAAATCAAACTTCTGTGAAATCAAACTGTCCACTTAGGAAGCAACACTGATTGACAATCAATTTCACCTGCTGTTGTGCAAATGGAATAGACAACAGATGGAAATTATTGGCAATTATCAAGACACCCTCAATAAAGGAGTGGTTCTGCAGGTGGGGACCACAGACCACATCTCGGTACCAATGCTTTCTGGCTGATGTTTGGTCACTTTTGAATGTTGGTTGCACTTTCACACTCGTGGTAGTGCAGCGCCCCAGAGTCCTGGTCGTTGCAGTACTGTTGCTCCGCAACTAAGGGGGGCTATGGTACGTCTGATGGCACTGAAGGAGTTCATCTGACCAGGTATCACAGACACCAATACATTTCACAGTCTGGCCTCCAGGGGGAGCTAAGGGTTCTATTTATTAGGCCACTCCTCACAATCTGGTAAAACTGGGGGTTGCATAGGAAGTTAGATAGAAGCTGACTGGGTTGGAACCAGGCAACACCTTGTGGCAGAGGGTGTTGTAGGGGGAAGATTCAGAGGGGTCCCTGTCAGGGGTGGGATCCTGACAGAGGCCTAGCAAACAGAGAAGAACGTTAGGGGACCGCGCCTGCACGATATAGCGGCGGTACCCCAAGAAAGGACAAGAAGCGAGGTATATTGTGCTGAGTGAGAAACGAGATCAAAGCAACAAGGAGAATACCAGTAGGAGTCGTGCTGTAAGACGAGGCAACATCCTATTGAGGCGCATAACCGGTGGCCGGAACGCAGAGGAAGTATAGAGCTCAGAGCCAAACTTCAAACCTACGGCAGGACAGTCAGTTACAGGCGGGCTGTCTCACCCAGACCCAGGAAGACACAGGGGGGTAACAACAGGAGTGGGGCGACGCTGGAGTCCCGGAAGAGCTCCGAGCCTCCCCGTCATACGGGTGCGTCCTAACCGTAAGATCAGGGGGACGTAGAGGGAGAACATCAGAATCGAGTTGTGAGGGAACACGAGAAACAGACACAACAGTTGTGGGGACTATCCCGTAAGCACAGCAGGGGAGGACCACAACACACAAGCGCAGGAAGGTAGGCACAGATTTCCACCTGCAAAGGGAACTCTGGAGGTGCCATCGGACCGACCAGGCTTGCGCAGCCCGGTTAACCGTATTCCGGATTGAGGACTCAGAAGCCTTCAGTAAAGAGGTAAAGAGACTGCAACCTGGTGTCCTCGTTATTGACCGCAACCGGCACTACACCGCACCATAACCTCAACACCATATCACCACCTTTCATTGGGCGCCCCTCAGCAGGGTCACGGGCCGGGTCTAGCCACCGTGACAACCCCAGAACAGAGACTCAGAGGCCCGGTACCGGGTACCCCTCGGCCCTGCGGCAGTGGGGGCGCTGCAGTAGCATGAGACGGACTCTACAACCCACACAAGTGGCTCAGGTAGTGCAGCTCATCCAGGATGGCACATCAATGCAAACTGTGACAAGAAGGTTTGCTGTGTCTGTCAGCATAGTGTCCAGAGGCTGGAGGCACTACCAGGAGACAGGCCAGTACACCAGGAGACGTGGAGGGGGCCGTAGGAGGGCAAGAACCCAGCAGCAGGACCGCTACCTCAGCCTTTGTGCAAGGAGGAACAGGAGGAGCATTGCCAGAGCCCTGCAAAATGACCTGTCATGAATCCCAATGGCTAGGGATAGCACAGGACAAGCAAAGTACAAGTAAATAACGGACGAGCTCTAGGGTGATGGAACCTGGGCTGACCGCTGCCCTACGCCTGACAAACGCAACTAGAGATAGCCAGGGAGCGTGCCTACGTTGGTTCTAGACGCCACGCACCAGCCTAAGAGCTAACTAGTACTGCAGAGAAAATAAAGACCTCACTTGCCTCCAGAGGAATGAACCCCAAAAAGATATAGTTGCCCCCCACATGTATTGACGGTGAAATGAGAGGAAGGCACACACATAGAGATGATATATATAGTTTTAGCAAATTGAGGCCCGCTGTAAACTAGAAAGCAGAACGATACAAAAGGGGACTGAGCGGTCAGCAAAAAACCCTAATAAAAAAAAACCATCCTGAGATTACAAGAACCCATGTGCCAACTCATGGCACATGGGGAGAACCTCAGTCCACTAGAGCTACCAGCTAGCATAGAGACATAATAAGCAAGCTGGACAAAAAACCAAACAACTGAAAATCAGCACTTAGCTTATCCTGAAAGATCTGGGAGCAGGTAGGCAGGAACCAAACAGAGCACATCTGAATACATTGATAGCCGCCAAGGGAGTGACAGAAAGGCCAGGTAAAATAGGAAACACCCAGCCTCTGATGGACAGGTGGAAACCAAAGGCCGCAACCCACCAAAGTCACCCAATACCAGCAGTAACCACCAGAGGGAGCCCACAAACAGAATCCACAACAGTACCCCCCCCTTGAGGAGGGGTCACCGAACCCTCACGAGAACCCCCAGGGCGATCAGGGTGAGCTCTATGGAAGGCGCGGACCAAATCAGTCGCATGAACATCGGAGGCGACCACCCAGGAATTATCCTCCTGACCATAACCCTTCCACTTAACCAAATACTGGAGTTTGCGTCTGGAAACACGAGAATCCAAGATCTTCTCAACAACATACTCCAATTCTCCCTCCACCAGCACCGGAGCAGGAGGCTCAACCGAAGGAACAACGGGCACCTCATACCTCCGCAACAACGACCGATGGAACACATTATGAATAGCAAACGATGCTGGGAGATCCAAACGAAAAGATACAGGGTTAAGAATCTCCGAGATCCTATAAGGACCGATGAACCGAGGCTTGAACTTAGGAGAAGAGACCTTCATAGGGACAAAACGAGAAGACAACCACACCAAATCCCCAACAAGAAGTCGGGGACCCACGCGGCGACGGCGATTAGCAAACTGCTGAGTCTTCTCCTGAGATAACTTCAAATTGTCCACCACCTGATTCCAAATCTGATGTAGCCTGTCCACCACCACGTCCACTCCAGGACAATCCGAAGGCTCCACCTGACCAGAGGAAAAACGAGGATGAAACCCCGAATTACAAAAAAAAGGAGAGACCAACGTGGCAGAACTAGCCCGATTATTAAGAGCAAATTCGGCCAGTGGCAAAAAAGCAACCCAGTCATCTTGATCAGCAGAAACAAAACACCTCAAATAAGTTTCCAAGGTCTGATTAGTTCGCTCCGTCTGGCCATTCGTCTGAGAATGGAATGCAGACGAGAAAGACAAATCGATGCCCATCTTGGCACAAAACGTCCGCCAAAATCTAGACACAAACTGGGATCCCCTGTCAGAAACGATATTCTCCGGAATCCCATGCAAACGAACCACGTTCTGAAGAAATAAAGGGACCAACTCAGAGGAGGAAGGCAACTTAGGCAAGGGCACCAAATGAACCATCTTAGAAAAGCGGTCACACACAACCCAGATAACGGACATTTTCTGTGAAACCGGGAGATCAGAAATAAAATCCATGGAAATGTGCGTCCAAGGCCTCTTCGGGATGGGCAAGGATAACAACAACCCACTGGCCCGAGAACAGCAAGGCTTAGCTCGAGCACATACTTCACAAGACTGCACAAAGGTACGCACATCCCTAGACAAGGAAGGCCACCAAAAAGACCTGGCCACCAAGTCTCTAGTACCAAATATTCCAGGATGACCAGCCAACACAGAAGAATGGACCTCGGAGATGACTCTACTGGTCCAATCATCCGGAACAAACAGTCTTTCTGGTGGACAACAATCCGGTTTATCCACCTGAAACTCCTGCAATGCACGTCGCAAGTCTGGGGATACGGCGGACAATATTACCCCATCCCTAAGGATACCAGTAGGCCCAGAGTCTCCAGGAGAGTCAGGCACAAAACTCCTGGAAAGAGCATCTGCCTTCACATTCTTTGAACCTGGCAGGTATGAAACCACGAAATTGAAACGAGAAAAAAACAACGACCAACGAGCCTGTCTAGGATTCAAACGCCTGGCAGACTCAAGGTAAATGAGATTCTTGTGATCAGTCAAGACCACCACACGATGTTTAGCACCCTCAAGCCAATGACGCCACTCCTCAAATGCCCACTTCATGGCCAAAAGCTCCCGATTACCCACATCATAATTGCGCTCGGCGGGCGAGAATTTTCTAGAGAAGAATGCACATGGCTTCATCACCGAGCCATTAGAACTTCTCTGTGACAAAACCGCCCCCGCTCCAATCTCGGAAGCATCAACCTCAACCTGAAAAGGAAGTGAAACATCTGGTTGACACAACACAGGAGCAGAAGAAAACCGGCGCTTAAGTTCCTGAAAGGCCTCCACGGCCGCAGGAGACCAATCAGCAACATCAGCACCCTTTTTAGTCAAATCAGTCAAAGGTTTAACAATACTGGAAAAATTAGCAATGAACCGACGATAAAAATTAGCAAATCCCAAGAACTTCTGAAGGCTCTTAACAGATGTAGGTTGTGTCCAGTCACAAATCGCCTGAACCTTGACGGGATCCATCTCAATAGTAGAAGGAGAAAAAATGTACCCCAAAAAAGAAATCTTCTGGACTCCGAAGAGACACTTTGAGCCCTTCACAAACAGAGAATTGGCCCGCAGAACCTGAAACACCTTCCTGACCTGTAGAACATGAGACTCCCAGTCATCAGAAAACACCAAAATATCATCCAAATACACAATCATAAACTTATCCAGATATTCACGGAAAATATTGTGCATAAAGGACTGAAAGACTGACGGAGCATTGGAGAGTCCAAAAGGCATTACCAAATACTCAAAATGGCCCTCAGGCGTATTAAATGCGGTTTTCCACTCATCACCCTGTTTTATCCGCACCAGATTATACGCACCGCGAAGATCTATCTTAGTGAACCACCTAGCCCCCTTAATGCGAGCAAACAAATCAGTCAATAATGGCAGTGGATACTGATATTTGACTGTAATCTTATTCAGAAGGCGATAATCTATACAAGGCCTCAGGGAACCATCTTTTTTTGCCACGAAAAAAAAACCTGCTCCCAGAGGGGACGAAGATGGACGAATATGTCCCTTTTCCAAGGACTCCTTAATATAATTCCGCATAGCAGTATGCTCTGGCAGTGACAGATTAAATAAACGACCCTTAGGGAACTTACTGCCAGGAATCAATTCTATAGCACAGTCACAATCTCAATGAGGAGGGAGCGAATTGAGCTTAGGCTCCTCAAAAACATCCCTATAGTCAGACAAAAACGCAGGGATCTCAGAAGGAGTAGATGAAGCGATTGAAATCGGAGGTGCATCATCATGAACCCCCTGACATCCCCAGCTTAACACAGACATTGTTTTCCAGTCCAGGACAGGATTATGAGTTTGTAACCATGGCAGACCAAGCACTAGTACATCATGTAAATTATACAGTACAAGGAAGCGAATCACCTCCTGATGAACGGGAGTCATGCGCATGGTCACTTGTGTCCAATACTGTGGCTTATTCATAGCCAATGGTGTAGAGTCAATTCCCTTCAGAGGAATAGGAACTTCCAGAGGTTCCAGACTAAAACTGCAGCATTTAGCAAACGACCAATCCATAAGACTCAGGGCAGCGCCCGAATCCACATAGGCATCGACGGAAATTGAAGACAGTGAAAAAATCAGAGTCACAGACAAAATGAACTTAGGCTGCAGAGTACCAATGGCAAAAGATTTATCAACCCTTTTTGTGCGTCTAGAGCATGCTGATATAACATGAGCTGAATCACCACAATAAAAACACAATCCATTTTTCCGCCTATAACTTTGCCGTTCACTTCTGGACTGAATTCTATCACATTGCATAGTCTCAGGTGCCTGTTCAGAAGACACCGCCAACTGGTGCACGGTTTGCGCTCCCGTAAACGCCGATCAATCTGAATGGCCATAGCCATAGACTCATTCAGACCTGTAGGCGCAGGGAACCCCACCATAATATCCTTAATGGCCTCAGAAAGACCATTTCTGAAGTTTGCAGCCAGGGCGCACTCATTCCACTGAGTAAGCACCGACCATCTCCGAAATTTTTGACAATATATTTCCGCTTCATCATGCCCCTGAGAGAGGGCTAATAAAGCCTTTTCAGCCTGAATCTCCAGGTTAGGTTCCTCATAGAGCAATCCCAATGCCAGAAAAAACGCATCCACACTGAGCAACGCAGGATCCCCTGGTGCCAATGCAAATGCCCAATTCTGAGGGTCGCCCCGCAGGAAAGATATTACAATCTTGACCTGTTGAGCAGGGTCTCCAGAGGAGCGAGATTTTAAAGAAAGAAACAATTTACAATTGTTCCTGAAATTCAGGAAGGTAGATCTATCTCCAGAAAAGAACTCTGGAATAGGAATTCTAGGTTCAGACATGGGAGTGTGAACAACAAAATCCTGTATGTTTTGAACTTTTGCCGCGAGATTACTCAGGCTGGAAGCCAAACTCTGGACATCCACAGCTAAGATCAGAGCCATTCAAGGGTTAAGAGGAGGTAAGAAGCAGCTAGACAGCAATTAAGGGCTAGGCAGCAAAACTCTGAAGGGAAAAAAATAAAATAAAATTTCCCTTAAACACTTCTTTTTCTCCTGCTTCAGCCCAAACAATTAACACTTTGTGGGCCGGCTATACTGTCATGAATCCCAATGGCTAGGGATAGCACAGGACAAGCAAAGTACAAGTAAATAACGGACGAGCTCTAGGGTGATGGAACCTGGGCTGACCGCTGCCCTACGCCTGACAAACGCAACTAGAGATAGCCAGGGAGCGTGCCTACGTTGGTTCTAGACGCCACGCACCAGCCTAAGAGCTAACTAGTACTGCAGAGAAAATAAAGACCTCACTTGCCTCCAGAGGAATGAACCCCAAAAAGATATAGTTGCCCCCCACATGTATTGACGGTGAAATGAGAGGAAGGCACACACATAGAGATGATATATATAGTTTTAGCAAATTGAGGCCCGCTGTAAACTAGAAAGCAGAACGATACAAAAGGGGACTGAGCGGTCAGCAAAAAACCCTAATCAAAAAAAACCATCCTGAGATTACAAGAACCCATGTGCCAACTCATGGCACATGGGGAGAACCTCAGTCCACTAGAGCTACCAGCTAGCATAGAGACATAATAAGCAAGCTGGACAAAAAACCAAACAACTGAAAATCAGCACTTAGCTTATCCTGAAAGATCTGGGAGCAGGTAGGCAGGAACCAAACAGAGCACATCTGAATACATTGATAGCCGCCAAGGGAGTGACAGAAAGGCCAGGTAAAATAGGAAACACCCAGCCTCTGATGGACAGGTGGAAACCAAAGGCCGCAACCCACCAAAGTCACCCAATACCAGCAGTAACCACCAGAGGGAGCCCACAAACAGAATCCACAACAGTACCCCCCCCTTGAGGAGGGGTCACCGAACCCTCACGAGAACCCCCAGGGCGATCAGGGTGAGCTCTATGGAAGGCGCGGACCAAATCAGTCGCATGAACATCGGAGGCGACCACCCAGGAATTATCCTCCTGACCATAACCCTTCCACTTAACCAAATACTGGAGTTTGCGTCTGGAAACACGAGAATCCAAGATCTTCTCAACAACATACTCCAATTCTCCCTCCACCAGCACCGGAGCAGGAGGCTCAACCGAAGGAACAACGGGCACCTCATACCTCCGCAACAACGACCGATGGAACACATTATGAATAGCAAACGATGCTGGGAGATCCAAACGAAAAGATACAGGGTTAAGAATCTCCGAGATCCTATAAGGACCGATGAACCGAGGCTTGAACTTAGGAGAAGAGACCTTCATAGGGACAAAACGAGAAGACAACCACACCAAATCCCCAACAAGAAGTCGGGGACCCACGCGGCGACGGCGATTAGCAAACTGCTGAGTCTTCTCCTGAGATAACTTCAAATTGTCCACCACCTGATTCCAAATCTGATGTAGCCTGTCCACCACCACGTCCACTCCAGGACAATCCGAAGGCTCCACCTGACCAGAGGAAAAACGAGGATGAAACCCCGAATTACAAAAAAAAGGAGAGACCAACGTGGCAGAACTAGCCCGATTATTAAGAGCAAATTCGGCCAGTGGCAAAAAAGCAACCCAGTCATCTTGATCAGCAGAAACAAAACACCTCAAATAAGTTTCCAAGGTCTGATTAGTTCGCTCCGTCTGGCCATTCGTCTGAGAATGGAATGCAGACGAGAAAGACAAATCGATGCCCATCTTGGCACAAAACGTCCGCCAAAATCTAGACACAAACTGGGATCCCCTGTCAGAAACGATATTCTCCGGAATCCCATGCAAACGAACCACGTTCTGAAGAAATAAAGGGACCAACTCAGAGGAGGAAGGCAACTTAGGCAAGGGCACCAAATGAACCATCTTAGAAAAGCGGTCACACACAACCCAGATAACGGACATTTTCTGTGAAACCGGGAGATCAGAAATAAAATCCATGGAAATGTGCGTCCAAGGCCTCTTCGGGATGGGCAAGGATAACAACAACCCACTGGCCCGAGAACAGCAAGGCTTAGCTCGAGCACATACTTCACAAGACTGCACAAAGGTACGCACATCCCTAGACAAGGAAGGCCACCAAAAAGACCTGGCCACCAAGTCTCTAGTACCAAATATTCCAGGATGACCAGCCAACACAGAAGAATGGACCTCGGAGATGACTCTACTGGTCCAATCATCCGGAACAAACAGTCTTTCTGGTGGACAACAATCCGGTTTATCCACCTGAAACTCCTGCAATGCACGTCGCAAGTCTGGGGATACGGCGGACAATATTACCCCATCCCTAAGGATACCAGTAGGCCCAGAGTCTCCAGGAGAGTCAGGCACAAAACTCCTGGAAAGAGCATCTGCCTTCACATTCTTTGAACCTGGCAGGTATGAAACCACGAAATTGAAACGAGAAAAAAACAACGACCAACGAGCCTGTCTAGGATTCAAACGCCTGGCAGACTCAAGGTAAATGAGATTCTTGTGATCAGTCAAGACCACCACACGATGTTTAGCACCCTCAAGCCAATGACGCCACTCCTCAAATGCCCACTTCATGGCCAAAAGCTCCCGATTACCCACATCATAATTGCGCTCGGCGGGCGAGAATTTTCTAGAGAAGAATGCACATGGCTTCATCACCGAGCCATTAGAACTTCTCTGTGACAAAACCGCCCCCGCTCCAATCTCGGAAGCATCAACCTCAACCTGAAAAGGAAGTGAAACATCTGGTTGACACAACACAGGAGCAGAAGAAAACCGGCGCTTAAGTTCCTGAAAGGCCTCCACGGCCGCAGGAGACCAATCAGCAACATCAGCACCCTTTTTAGTCAAATCAGTCAAAGGTTTAACAATACTGGAAAAATTAGCAATGAACCGACGATAAAAATTAGCAAATCCCAAGAACTTCTGAAGGCTCTTAACAGATGTAGGTTGTGTCCAGTCACAAATCGCCTGAACCTTGACGGGATCCATCTCAATAGTAGAAGGAGAAAAAATGTACCCCAAAAAAGAAATCTTCTGGACTCCGAAGAGACACTTTGAGCCCTTCACAAACAGAGAATTGGCCCGCAGAACCTGAAACACCTTCCTGACCTGTAGAACATGAGACTCCCAGTCATCAGAAAACACCAAAATATCATCCAAATACACAATCATAAACTTATCCAGATATTCACGGAAAATATTGTGCATAAAGGACTGAAAGACTGACGGAGCATTGGAGAGTCCAAAAGGCATTACCAAATACTCAAAATGGCCCTCAGGCGTATTAAATGCGGTTTTCCACTCATCACCCTGTTTTATCCGCACCAGATTATACGCACCGCGAAGATCTATCTTAGTGAACCACCTAGCCCCCTTAATGCGAGCAAACAAATCAGTCAATAATGGCAGTGGATACTGATATTTGACTGTAATCTTATTCAGAAGGCGATAATCTATACAAGGCCTCAGGGAACCATCTTTTTTTGCCACGAAAAAAAAACCTGCTCCCAGAGGGGACGAAGATGGACGAATATGTCCCTTTTCCAAGGACTCCTTAATATAATTCCGCATAGCAGTATGCTCTGGCAGTGACAGATTAAATAAACGACCCTTAGGGAACTTACTGCCAGGAATCAATTCTATAGCACAGTCACAATCTCTATGAGGAGGGAGCGAATTGAGCTTAGGCTCCTCAAAAACATCCCTATAGTCAGACAAAAACGCAGGGATCTCAGAAGGAGTAGATGAAGCGATTGAAATCGGAGGTGCATCATCATGAACCCCCTGACATCCCCAGCTTAACACAGACATTGTTTTCCAGTCCAGGACAGGATTATGAGTTTGTAACCATGGCAGACCAAGCACTAGTACATCATGTAAATTATACAGTACAAGGAAGCGAATCACCTCCTGATGAACGGGAGTCATGCGCATGGTCACTTGTGTCCAATACTGTGGCTTATTCATAGCCAATGGTGTAGAGTCAATTCCCTTCAGAGGAATAGGAACTTCCAGAGGTTCCAGACTAAAACTGCAGCATTTAGCAAACGACCAATCCATAAGACTCAGGGCAGCGCCCGAATCCACATAGGCATCGACGGAAATTGAAGACAGTGAAAAAATCAGAGTCACAGACAAAATGAACTTAGGCTGCAGAGTACCAATGGCAAAAGATTTATCAACCCTTTTTGTGCGTCTAGAGCATGCTGATATAACATGAGCTGAATCACCACAATAAAAACACAATCCATTTTTCCGCCTATAACTTTGCCGTTCACTTCTGGACTGAATTCTATCACATTGCATAGTCTCAGGTGCCTGTTCAGAAGACACCGCCAACTGGTGCACGGTTTGCGCTCCCGTAAACGCCGATCAATCTGAATGGCCATAGCCATAGACTCATTCAGACCTGTAGGCGCAGGGAACCCCACCATAATATCCTTAATGGCCTCAGAAAGACCATTTCTGAAGTTTGCAGCCAGGGCGCACTCATTCCACTGAGTAAGCACCGACCATCTCCGAAATTTTTGACAATATATTTCCGCTTCATCATGCCCCTGAGAGAGGGCTAATAAAGCCTTTTCAGCCTGAATCTCCAGGTTAGGTTCCTCATAGAGCAATCCCAATGCCAGAAAAAACGCATCCACACTGAGCAACGCAGGATCCCCTGGTGCCAATGCAAATGCCCAATTCTGAGGGTCGCCCCGCAGGAAAGATATTACAATCTTGACCTGTTGAGCAGGGTCTCCAGAGGAGCGAGATTTTAAAGAAAGAAACAATTTACAATTGTTCCTGAAATTCAGGAAGGTAGATCTATCTCCAGAAAAGAACTCTGGAATAGGAATTCTAGGTTCAGACATGGGAGTGTGAACAACAAAATCCTGTATGTTTTGAACTTTTGCCGCGAGATTACTCAGGCTGGAAGCCAAACTCTGGACATCCACAGCTAAGATCAGAGCCATTCAAGGGTTAAGAGGAGGTAAGAAGCAGCTAGACAGCAATTAAGGGCTAGGCAGCAAAACTCTGAAGGGAAAAAAATAAAATAAAATTTCCCTTAAACACTTCTTTTTCTCCTGCTTCAGCCCAAACAATTAACACTTTGTGGGCCGGCTATACTGTCATGAATCCCAATGGCTAGGGATAGCACAGGACAAGCAAAGTACAAGTAAATAACGGACGAGCTCTAGGGTGATGGAACCTGGGCTGACCGCTGCCCTACGCCTGACAAACGCAACTAGAGATAGCCAGGGAGCGTGCCTACGTTGGTTCTAGACGCCACGCACCAGCCTAAGAGCTAACTAGTACTGCAGAGAAAATAAAGACCTCACTTGCCTCCAGAGGAATGAACCCCAAAAAGATATAGTTGCCCCCCACATGTATTGACGGTGAAATGAGAGGAAGGCACACACATAGAGATGATATATATAGTTTTAGCAAATTGAGGCCCGCTGTAAACTAGAAAGCAGAACGATACAAAAGGGGACTGAGCGGTCAGCAAAAAACCCTAATCAAAAAAAACCCATCCTGAGATTACAAGAACCCATGTGCCAACTCATGGCACATGGGGAGAACCTCAGTCCACTAGAGCTACCAGCTAGCATAGAGACATAATAAGCAAGCTGGACAAAAAACCAAACAACTGAAAATCAGCACTTAGCTTATCCTGAAAGATCTGGGAGCAGGTAGGCAGGAACCAAACAGAGCACATCTGAATACATTGATAGCCGGCAAGGGAGTGACAGAAAGGCCAGGTAAAATAGGAAACACCCAGCCTCTGATGGACAGGTGGAAACCAAAGGCCGCAACCCACCAAAGTCACCCAGTACCAGCAGTAACCACCAGAGGGAGCCCACAAACAGAATCCACAACAATGACCTCTAGCAGGCCACAAATGTGCATGTGTCTGCACAAACTGTTAGAAACCGACTCCATGAGGATGGTCTGAGTGCCCGACATCCACAGATGGGGGTTGTGCTCACAGCCCAACACCGTGCAGGACGCTTGCCATTTGCCACAAAACACCAGGATTGGCAAATTCACCACTGGCGCCCTGTGCTCTTCACAGATGAAAGCATGTTCACACTGAGCACATGTGACACACGTGACAGAGTCAGGGGATGCCGTGGAGAGTGATTTGCTGCCTGCAACATCCTTCAGCATGACCGGTTTGGCAGTGGGTCGGTAATGGTGTGGGGTGGCATTTCTTTGGAAGGCCGCACAGCCCTCCATGTTCTCGCCAGAGGTAGCCTGACAGCCAATAGGTATGGAGATGAGATCCTCAGACCCCTTGTGAGACCATATGCTGATGCTGTTGGCCCTGGGTTCCTCCTAATGCAGGACAATGCCAGGCCTCATGTGGCTGGAGTGTGTCAGCAGTTCCTGCAAGATGAAGGCATTGAAGCTATGGACTGGCCCGCCAGTTCCCCAGACCTGAATCCGATTGAACACATCATGTCTCGCACCATCCACCAACGTCACGTTGCACCACAGACTGTCCAGGAGTTGGCGGATGCTTTAGTCCAGGTCTGGGAGGAGATTCCCCAGGAGACAATCCAGCGCCTCATCAGTAGCATGCCCAGGCATTGTAGGGAGGTCATACAGGCACGTGGTGACCACACACACTACTGAGCGTCATTTCCTTGTCTTGAGGCATTTCCACTGAAGTTGGATCAGCCTGTAACTTCATTTTCCACTTTGATTTTGAGCATCATTTCAAATCCAGACCTCCGTGGGATATTAGTTGTGATTTACGTTGATCATTTTTAGGTTTTATTGTTTTCAACACATTCCACTATGTAATGAATAAAGATTTACAACTGGAATATTTCATTCAGTGATATCTAGGATGTATACATATATATAAACACTCAGTCATCCCCACAGACTCTGACTTCATATGTAACAATCATAGTGTGAATAAAGTATCAACAATTTACCTGAAAAATGCGTATCAGGATTGTAAAAACAGATTACATCTAACCCACATTTTATTTATTACTAAATGTATTCTATATAAACAGTGGAATCTATGTGTACATACATTACATCACTGATCCTGAGATACATCCTGTATTATACTCCAGAGCTGCACTCAATATTCTGCTGGTGCAATCACTGTGTACATACGTTACATTACTGATCCTGAGTTACATCCTGTATAATACCCCAGAGCTGCACTCACTATTCTGCTGGTGCAGTCACTGTGTACATACATTACATTACCGATCCTGAGTTACATCCTGTATTATACCCCAGAGCTGCACTCAATATTCTGCTGGTGCAATCACTGTGTACATACATTACATTACTGATCCTGAGTTACATCCTGTATTATACCCCAGAGCTGCACTCACTATTCTGCTGGTGCAGTGACTGTGTACATACATTACATTACTGATCCTGAGTTACATCCTGTATTATACTCCAGAGCTGCACTCACTATTCTGCTGCTGCAGTCACTGTGTACATACATTACATTACTGATCCTGAGTTACATCCTGTATTATGCCCCAGAGCTGCACTCACTATTCTGCTGGTGCAGTCACTGTGTACATATATTACATTACTGATCCTGAGTTACATCCTGTATGAGGGTATGTTTCCACGTTCAGGAAACGCTGCGTTTTTGACGCTGCGTTTTTCCGCAGCGTCAAAAACGCAGCGTCCAGATGTTACAGCATAGTGGAGGGGATTTCATGAAATCCCGACTCCACTATGCGTTAAAAATGCATGCGTTTTTGCCGCAAAAACGCATGCGCGGTGCGTTTTTTCAAAACGCAGCATGTTGCTACATTGAGCAAAACACGCAGGCACACCGCAGGTGACCTGCCAGTGACCTCAGGTGCAGTTTTGGTCAGGATTATACTTGCATAAAATCCTGACCAAAGCCTGAAGCAAGCCTGAACGTGGACACATACCCTTATACTCCAGAGCTACACTCACTATTCTGCTGGTGTAGTCACTATGTACATACATTACATTACTGATCCTGAGTTACATCCTGTATTATACTCCAGAGCTGCACTCACAATTTTGCTGGTGCAGTCACTGTGTACATTCATTACATTACTGATCCTGAGTTACATTCTGTATTATACCCCAGAGCTGCACTCACTATTCTGCTGGTGCGGTTACTGTGTACATACATTACATTACTGATCCTGAGTTACATCCTGTATTATACTACAGAGCTGCACTCGCTATTTTGCTGGTGCAGTCACTGTGTACATTCATTACATTACTGATCCGGAGTTACATCCTGTATCTCTTTTTTATTATAAAAGTACAAAACAAAACTTACAGGCAAAACTTACAGACAAACTCAATAACAAAACAAATTATTCACAGTCCCCAAAAGTCCAATGTCCAGCATATTTATACAAACAAAATGTTCCTCCATTTCATTAATACCCCCCAGCAAGGGAAGAGACCTCAACCTACCGTATTTTCCGGCGTATAAGACGACTTTTTAACCCCTGAAAATCATCTTAAAAGTCGGGGGTCGTCTTATACGCCGGGTATCGCATTGCCGGGTGTATATGGTGGGTGGGGGGGGAGTGGGCCTGATGACGACGAGGGGGCGTCTCACAGGAAAGTGAGTATCCCCCATTACCTCATTGTATCATTGCAGCGTGGGGTCTCTGCTGGGAGCGGCGGCGGCTGCTGTGCTGTGCGTGGGGCGGCGGCTCCTCTTCTTCAGTGTGGGGCCTCAATGCTGCTGGGCGGCGGCGGCGGCTTATCTTCAGGCAGTCGGGGCTCCTCCGGTATCTCCTTAAAGCCCGGAGGCCCTGCCGGCAACTCCATCGGTGCAATGCAGTGGCCTCCGGGAACATGGCCGCTGCTCAGATTCAGAGATCTGAATCTGAGCATGCGCAGCCCCCAGCGGCCGGGCCACCGCATAGCAGCAATGGAGCTGTCTCCGGGAAAATGGCCGCTGCTCAGATTCAGATCTCGTCTCCCGAGATCTCGGGACGAGATCTGAATCTGAGCAGCGGCCATGTTCCTGAAGGCCACTGCATTGCACCGATGGAGTTGCCGGCAGGGCCTCCGGGCTTTAAGGAGATACCGGAGGAGCCCCGACTGCCTGAAGATAAGCCGCCGCCGCCGCCGCCCAGCTGCACAGAGGCCCCACACTGAAGAAGAGGAGCCGCCACAGCACAGCACCCACGCTGCACAATGAGGAGCAGCAGCCGCCGCTCCCAGCAGAGACCCCACGCTGCAGCGATACAATGAGGTAATGGGGGATACTCACTTTCCTGTGAGACGCCCCCTCGTCATCATCAGGCCCACTCCCCCCCCCCCAAAAGGCACATTAGTTACCGGTCCTATAAGACGACACGGTTTATAAGAAGACCCCCGACTTTTAAGGAGATTTTACATTTTAACTGGAAAAGTTGGGGGGTCGTCTTATACGCCCAGTCGTCTTATACGCCGGAAAATACGGTATATCCTTTTTCCTCTCCCCTTGTACCTTTTTCCCTCATACACACATACCCATGCATTCATCCCTAGAAAAATAAACAAAAGTCGGCCAACTGCCCTAAAGAAAGCAAATAGGCCACCTGGCCAAAACTTATTCATATATTTTATATATATATATATATATATATATATATATATATATATATATATATATATATATATATATATATTTTTTTTTTTTAACCTCCTAAACTAAACCACCACCATTCCCCCAAAGGTCCCACGAAAGTCTGTGGCCTATCACACCAGGTCCCACGAGAGTTTGTGGCCTATCACACAAGGTCCCACGAGAGTTTGTGGCCTATCACACAAGGTCCCACGAAAGTTTGTGGCCTTCACTATAGAACAAGGTCCATAGAAGTTTATGGCCCTTTTTTCCTCTTCTTGGCATCCCGCCGGACGTCCATTCTCCAAAACCCATCCCCCCACCCCCCAAGAAACCCCCCACCCCACCTAAACTAAATCCCCCCTACACGCATCATAGTACACATGTAACATGTATACAACCTTATAATAACATATAATCAATAATAACATAATAACCAATACACACCTTAACCATGACCAAAGAACAGGCCCAAGTTCAATGCTTGCAAGCCCTATACCCGGGTTACCAATTACAAAACAAAAATCTATAAGTGAGGGTTACAGCCCACCACCAGGAACTGGAGACCATAGAGGCTCTCACCCTAATCTACCGCACATCACCCTGACCCTCCCTAACAACACAAAAGAGAAAATCCTGTCCCTATAGCCCTACCAATCTCTCCCTACCTGCCCCTACCTGTCCCTCACTGACCCTCACTACCAACCTAATACTAACTACCTGTCCCTAAAGACTGTCCCTATCTGTCCCTCCCTGTCCCTACACATCTATCTGACCCTACAAAATAAAGATAAAAAGATAAAAAAGACTAACTCAACCCTATCACAGGCACACAGAACCTAACTCTCCCTAGGGCACATTAAAGGAGAAACCCCTCCAAAGAAGAGAGGCCCTCCCTGCACCCAGCCTCTCAAACTCCAGCAAGCGCACTTTTGCCAGGTCACCCAGGATGTTCCTAATCACCTCTTCCCTGGGGAGGACTTTCCGCTGAGTAGACACTAGACACCGTGCATTCCACGTGTGGAACCTAGTTACTAAACTAACTAAGAAAACAGTGCCCCGATCTCGGCCACCAAGGGACCTGAATGCCCCATAGGCCCACTCCGCATAGGAAAGGCCTGCCAGCCTAGGCCAGCCAATGGAAGCACCCACCCTGCTGTAGACCTCTGTATTAAAGGGACACCGAAGCAGGAAATGCTCCATGCTTTCAAGCATACCGCCACACTCTTCGCGGGGACAATCCCGGTCATCAGAGCATCTGCACTTCAGGTTGTCCCTCACATACAGCTTCCCATGGAAGCAGCGCCAAGCCAAGTCCCAAAACTTCAAGGGGATCCGCTTAGAGTTCAATAACCCGAGCCCCACCTCCAGATCCCAGCTTGGGCAATCCCTGAGCGCCAGGGGCTTCTGAAAGTGGGTCAACAGGACCCTATTGTCAAGTAACCTTCTCGACATGGTCCTGATCTCCCACACTCCCAGACCCCACCGACGGATCACCTTCAGAACCGGGGTAGCATAAGCCGGAAGATGCCCATGAGGTGTTCGAAGGTCCTTTACCTGCCCTCCTGTCTCCCATTCCTGGAAGAAAGGCCGAAACCACCCCCTACAGGAGAATACCCACAGAGGAGCCGTCTCTGACCAGAGGTTGGCGATGTTTGCCTTAAGAAAGGTGTTTACTAGAAACACCACTGGGTTGACCATACCCAACCCTCCTAGTCTCCTCGTGCGGTACGTGACCTCCCTCTTGATTAGGTTCAGCCTATTTCCCCATAACAATTGGAAAAACAGGCTGTAGACCCGTGTCCAAAGAGGCTCTGGCAAGATGCAGACGCTGCCCAAATATATTAGCAAAGGAAGCAAATAGCCCTTGGCAAGACTAACCCTTTCCCTTAGGGTCAAAGACCAACCCTTCCACTGATCCACCTTCTGGGCGGCAATCTTAAGTCTGCCCTCCCAGTTTTGCTGGGGATAGTCCCCCGGGCCGAAACTGATGCCTAATATTTTTGCTGTGGCCTGAGGCCCTGGAAGGGTGTCCGGGAGATCAAAACTTGGATCTCCCCCTCCCAGCCAGAGACTCTCACACTTGTCCCGGTTGATCATGGAACCGGATGCCACCGAGTAGCGTTCAACCTCAGACATCACCCAATCTGCCTCCTCTCTCGAGGATACAAAAAGGGAAACATCATCAGCGTACGCCACTACCCTCAAGGCGGCCTCTGGCTCCGCCTGGTCCATCCTGACTCCCACCAACGGTCCACGCTCCACCCTCCTTAAAAGGGGGTCGATCGCAAACACGTATAACAGCGGGCTCAGAGGACAGCCCTGGCGGACACCAGACCTCACCTCAAAAGGGTGTCCGACCCAACCGTTCACGAGCGGAAAAGTCTCTGCCCCATTGTATAAAACTCTCAACCAATCAACAAACCTCCCAGGCAGACCATACCTCAGAAGGACGGACCAGAGGTACTCATGGTTAACCCGGTCAAAGGCCTTCGCCTGGTCTAAGGACAGCAAGTACCCCTTCCAGTGACCTGCCCTGCCCTGCTCCACTGCCTCCCGGACACCGAGCACAGCACTAAATGTACTGCGGCCTGGAACAGAGCAGTGCTGGGCCCCCGAAAGGAGCCGGGGCGCAAACTGCACCAACCGATTAAAAAGCACCTTTGCCAGAACCTTTCGGTCCGTATTGAGAAGCGCTATGGGACGCCAATTCTCAATACGGGACGAGTCTTTACCCTTTGACAGGATAATCAGGGCTGACTTCCTCATTGAACTGGGTAGAATGTCCGAGGAGAGGCACTCATTAAAAACCTCAGTCAAGAGGGGGACCAAAGAGTCCCTAAAAGTCTTGTAGAACTCGGATGTTAAGCCATCCGGACCGGGCGACTTTTTGGGCCGGAGCCCATCAATCGCCCGTCTCACTTCCTCTTCCCTGATTGCTTCTGCCAAAACATGAAGAGAGGGGTCATCCCCTGGCTCAGGGATGGTTTCAGTCAGGAAAGCCGACATCTCATCCCGATCAGGATCCCTCCTCCCCAAGAGGTGCAAGTAGAAGGATCTGACCACCTCCAGGATCCCTGATTTGGATCTGTTCAGGGACCCCGTACTGTCAATCAGTCCTCTCACCATCTTACAATTCACTGACAACCTGCAGTTTCTGTAAGGGTCGGGCGAGCGGTACCTCCCGAAATCCCTCTCAAAAACCAAGGATGTGTGCCTATCATACTGGCACCCCTTGAGCAAGGTCTTCACCCTGGAGATTTCCTCTCGGTCCCCTCCAGTCGAGACGAGCTGCTCGAGTTTCCTCCCCAGCTCCCGATACAGGCGGTACCTGTTCAGGCCTCTGAGGCTCGAGAGCTGACGGAAGAACCCTGCGACCCTTCTTTTGAAGATCTCCCACCACTCAGACTTACTGCTACAAAGACCCAAGAGAGGTACCTGGCTCTGAAGAAATTCCTCAAAGGACTGTCTTACTTCCGCCTCTTCCAGAAGGGACGAATTCAGCTTCCATAGGCCTCTCCCCATCCGGGGGGTCTCTGTAACATTCAAAGTAAAGAAAATGAAACAGTGATCGGAGAACTCCACCTCAACAGCGGACACTGCAGAAGAGACGGCTTCCTCCTTTAAAAAAAACCTATCTATCCTAGACCTACTGCTTCCCCTAAAAAAGGTGAAACCCCCGTGACCTGGGGTGTGCCGGATGTGGACATCCACCAGGCGAGCTTCGCTTACTATGCTATTCAAGGCTACGCTATCATAAGCCAGCCGGTCTCCGGGGCCTCCCCTATCACGGAGTCTGGTTACAGTATTAAAATCCCCACCGAAGACCACCTGCCGGCTCGTAAAAAGATAGGGCTTGATCCTCAGGAAGAGACATTTACGGTCCCACTTGGATTGTGGGCCATAGATATTGATGAGCCGAAGCTCCTGTCCCCTCATGAAGACGTCAAGGACCAAACATCTCCCCATTTCTACCTCGATCACCCGTCTGCATTCCACCTCCACGGTCTTAAAAAGGACCGCTACCCCGCTATACGGCTCGGCCGCAAGAGACCAGTATGAGGGCCCACTCCTCCATTCCCTCTTTGCTTTGTAGATGGACCCCAGGTCCGTTAGTCTGGTCTCCTGCAAAAATAAAATATCAGCCTCAACCCGGGTGAAAAAATCAAAGGCCGTAAATCTAGCCGTATCTGACTTTATGCTGGCGACATTAATCGACGCCAGAGTCAACGGGGTAGGTTCCGCCATCATGGGTGATTGAGTTAGATGGCCTGTTTTTTAACCGTACCCCCTGATTTCCTCTCCCCTTCTGAGGAGGAGCCCGACTCACCCCTCCTCTTTAAAGATACCGAGGTGTCCATATCCTCTTTTATAGCACTGGATTTCCCAGAAATAGATTCCTTGCCCCTGGACCCCGAGGTGGTCCCCCCTCCAGAGGAGTGTGAATCCCCCGGAGGACAGACCTCACCACTCCCCGAAGGCACCCCAGATGTTGCGACCGGCCCCTCACCCCCGACCTCCGACACAGCAGAGTCATCGAGGGCTTGGAACCGATTGGAGAGGGGGATCAGAGGGGAGTCAGCGAGCCCTTCCGTAGGCACCCCAGTGGCCAGGGGGGGGGGCTTAGATTTTTTAGCCCTGTTCTTCCTCTTCTTCCGACTCTTACCGGTACGATTGTCACCCGTTTTTTTAGGCTGCTTCACCACCTCTTCATCCAGACTTTCATACTGGGAAGAGTTATCAGAAGCAGCCAACTCCTCCCTCTCCATCCTCCGGATCTCCTCGCTCACCGCCTTCTCCCCCAGGGCCTCAGAGGCTTCGGCTGCCGTCTCCAGGGTGGGGGCAGTCATCACCCCAGTTGCCTGAGGCTTATCCTGCCCCCTGCCCTTACGGCTCCTCACCTGTTGCCACTGGTGGACAGATGTACCAGCCTCGCCTTTCCTCACCGACCCCTCAGCTCCCCTCATGCCTCCACCCTCAGCCACAGCAGAAGTTGCACCACCGGGGACCCCCCCTTGGCTCCCCCCTGCCGGGCCAGAGATGGTGCTGGAAAAGGAACGGGGGCAGCGGCTATACGGGTGACCTAGGTCACCACACAGGTGACACCTAATGTCACCACAGGCCGCGGCAAGATGGCCTACCCCGCCACACAAGGCACATTTCTGTACCTTGCAGCCTGCGCTGAAGTGGCGGGGATCACCGCACCTGTGGCAGACCTTCGGTTGCCCCTGGTAGAAGATCTGGATTCTGTCCCTCCCCAGAAATGCTGAGGAAGGGATGTGGGTGACCGTACCTCCTGAAACCTTCAACTTTACCATGAAGGTCCAGCCCCCTGACCAAATGCCAAACTCGTCCCTATTTTTTTTAGGGACCTCGGTGACTTCCCCATAACGGGAAAGCCACGTCATTATGTCGACCCCAGAGAGTGACTCGTTACTTGTCAGAACGGTCACCCTCTTTACACTATTTTGGCGAGACACCGCCTGCACGGCAAAGTCTCGCCAGCCGGGCTCCCCCTTTGCCAGTTCGAAATTCGACCAGAAAAGCTCCAAGCCCTCTGGCCGAACAAAACTGACATCGAAGAAGGAGGTGCCAAACGGATGAATCAGGGCAAAGATGTCCGTCGCCCTGAAGTCCATCTTCAGAAGGAGCTCCACAACCCTCGCCCTTGGCGGGCACGCCTCACTGCCCCTCCACCGAAGACGGACCACATTCCGCCTGGCCACCCCCTGCCCGGCTGTCGGGAGGGACCAAACCGTTTCCCCTTCCCTTTTATCTTGGAAGGCAGCCTGGCCGTGTCTATCCAGCCAAAAGGCCAAGTCCACCACTCTTCCCTCTACTTCGATCGTCCGTTCTCCCTTTTTGAGGGCCTCCAGGAAGCGGCGCCGCAAAACGCTATCCCTGAGGTCCAGAGGCGAGGAAACCCCCTGACTAGACCCCGGGGCTCCAGCCACCACCCCCGAATAACTCCGAGAACCTGTGGCTGGGGGGGCAGATGGACCGACCCCCTCCCCCCTTCTCCCACTACCATCAGACACCGTACTCACACTTGCCACCTTAGACGCACTGCCACTCGCATCCTCAACCATAGACACTTCCATACCCGCACCCTCCTCATCCACTCCATCAGTCACCCCACTCTCACTCACATGCACACTGGGGTCAGTTTTATTTTGCCTCACCTTTTGGGTATTTCCAGGTTCACGGCTACCGCCACCTACTGGTGGCATCCTCCCTGCTGGGGGGTTTGGCACACACAGCGCTGCTGTCCCTTTAAGAGTCCTGCTGCCATGGGACTTAAGCAGCACAGCCTGACTTTGCACCACAGCAGGCACAGAGCCTCCTCCCTCACTGGCAGGTAGGAAGCCAGGTGCAGACCCACCTCCAGCTACATCCTGCCTTGTCACCGGAGCCCCCACCGCAGGTAAGCCCCCAGACTCAGGGGACCCCGCCAGGCAGGCGCCCTTGCTGCTATCTGCTGCAGTCCCTGCTCCATTGCTGGCTAAGACCATTTTTTTTTCCTTTCTTTGGGAAGCCACACCCCCAGCCTTCAGCCGCACAGCAGAGCTATTCAAAGCTGCACCTGCATGGGCAGCGGGTGCCGAGGAGGCCACGCCCCCTGAGACTGGCCGCAGCGGGACCCCCAGAGCCGACCCAGAGCTGGATCCACCCCCCGGAATCCCCCCAGCGGTACCAGTCCCCTGAGGCACAGCACCCTCCACCACCACACCCTGGGCCACAAACAGCCTGGCCACAGCAACTCCAGCAGCCGGCCCCAGGCTAGGCCACTCTCCCTCAGCATCCACCAGCGGCGGTGCCCCCAATGCAGGAGGCCCCGACTTCACCGCAGACCCCGCCTTCACCGCAGGCCCCGCCCCCTTTACTTTACTAGGTGCCTGGGTCCCCAGAAGCGATCCAGATTTAGCGGATCCGTAAGTGGGGGACCCGGACACCCCAGCGCTCACCGCCGGAGATGCGGTCCCGGCTGCCACTCTCTTGCCCACCGCTGGGCCACCTTCCACACCATGCTCCATATCAGACACATCACTACCCCCTCCGTTACCACAAACAGAGGCAGCGCCCTGCGTGTCATGGCCTGTAATCTCCCCGCTCCCTCGCTGCGGACCCACAACAGAGGCCGAGCCGGGGTGGGTAGCGGGTGCCGCACAGCGGGATCGGGGGGCCCCAGAGAGGGGGACATACACATATTTCTCCACAGTAGATGTTTTCTTCTTCTTACTTTTTTTTGCCTTTCTCTTCATCCCCCTCCTGGTTGCCTCGTCCTCACAGATCTCATCCCCGAACCTCAGCTGGTTAAAACGGACCGGGGACTCGATCTGCCGGATCTGCTGCATGACGAGGCAGCCCCCCTCGCTGCTACTACCACCATCCTCATCCTCCCCCTCGCTCCCGCTGTCCCCTGAAGGGCCAGAATCTGACGGGAGAGCCACCTGCTCGGGGGCTATCCCGCTATGCGACGCCTGGAGATCTCTTACCAGGCCACCAGGCGGTGGGTAGGGCGCGACCTCCTCCTCGCATTCCTCATCATCCTCCTCCACCACCTGGCCGGAGCTCCGTGACCCCTCCGGAGCCCCACCGGTCATGGCTCTGAACCGGTCGTCGTTCTCCAGCTTTTCACGGAAGGGCCCGCTGCCATCCAGGATCTCACACCTCCGGCTTTCCAGGTCTTGTATGGATTGTTTTATCTTCTTGACCGCGGCGGATAGCTCGGCCTTCTTATTGCCGGAGGCCCTGTCAGACCTGTCCTTAGCTACCCTCAACTCCCCCCAGAGGGATTTTAGCTTCCTTGAGGCGTCCTCATACTCGCAGAGGTGCGCATGGATGCGTGAACCATAGCCCACGGCGGATTCTCTAGCCGCCTTAGTACCCCAACCAAGGGGCACCGCTGCAGCACCCCTGCTCGTACTCGGCCTACCTCCGGGGGAAGGAGCCGCCGCGGCCTCAGGGGTCCTACGGGTCTTCATGCTGGATCCCTTGCCTGATTCTTGGCCAGATCTTGTAGCCCTAGCCGGAGTTGGAGTCCTCCCACCCCCCGCCGGCTTGGACCGGGAGGCGGGAGCCGGGGGCCCAGCCCCAGAGGCCAGTCCCAAAATGAGCCTTCTTTCCTGGGAAGGGGGCAGACAAAAAGTCCTGGATGAAAAACTTTACCTCCCTTCCCAGGAGCTCTCCCTAGGCAGCACACAGAGCACACGGCAAGCAGGCTCCACCTCTTCCTGCTGTGCAGTCACTGTGTACATACATTACTGATCCTGAGTTACATCCTGTATTATACTCCAGAGCTGCACTCACTATTCTGCTGGTGCAGTCACTGTGTACATACATTACATTACTGATCCTGAGTTACATCCTGTATTATACTCCAGAGCTGCACTCACTATTCTGCTGGTGCAGTCACTGTGTACATACATTATATTACTTATCCTGAGTTACATCCTGTATTATACTCCAGAGCTGCACTCACTATTCTGCTGGTGCAGTCACTGTGTACATACATTACATTACTGATCCTGAGTTACATCCTGTAATATACTCCAGAGCTGCACTCACTATTCTGCTGGTTCAGTCACTGTGTACATACATTACATTACTGATCATGAGTTACATCCTGTAATATACTCCAGAGCTGCACTCACTGCACTCACTATTCTGCTGGTTCAGTCACTGTGTACATACATTACATTACTGATCCTGAGTTACATCCTGTAATATACTCCAGAGCTACACTCACTATTCTGCTGGTGCAGTCACTGTGTACATACATTACATTACTGATCCTGAGTTACATCCTGTATTATACTCCAGAGCTGCACTCACTATTCTGCTGGTGCAGTCACTGTGTACATACATTATATTACTTATCCTGAGTTACATCCTGTATTATACTCCAGAGCTGCACTCACTATTCTGCTGGTGCAGTCACTGTGTACATACATTACATTACTGATCCTGAGTTACATCCTGTAATATACTCCAGAGCTGCACTCACTATTCTGCTGGTTCAGTCACTGTGTACATACATTACATTACTGATCATGAGTTACATCCTGTAATATACTCCAGAGCTGCACTCACTGCACTCACTATTCTGCTGGTTCAGTCACTGTGTACATACATTACATTACTGATCCTGAGTTACATCCTGTAATATACTCCAGAGCTACACTCACTATTCTGCTGGTGCAGTCACTGTCTACATACATTACATTACTGATCCTGAGTTACATCCTGTATGATACTCCAGAGCTGAACTCACTATTCTGCTGGTGCAGTCACTGTGTACATACATTACATTACTGATCCCAAGTTACATCCTGTATTATACCCCAGCGCTGCACTCACTATTCTGCTGGTGCAGTCACTGTGTACATACATTACATTAGTGATCCTGAGTTACATCCTGTATTATACCCCAGAGCGGCACTCACTATTCTGCTGGTGCAGTCACTGTGTACATACATTACATTACTGATCCTGAGTTAAATCCTGTATTATACTCCAGAGCTGCATTCACTATTCTGCTTCTTGAAGATATAAAGCTGTATATAAGCTGTATACTGATGCTCAGGGTGGAAATTGGTTTTACATAGAATTCCGTCTCCGCAGCCTTTCTTTCCGCGGTGTGGCTGCAGGTAGCTGCCGGTATATACATATGTGATGTTTCTGTACTTTTCCGCTTTTCCATAGTGTGAGATTAATACCGGGTTCCTGCCTTGTGACCGTCATGTCCTTCTGATCAACAGTCTGAGCTGCATGGACTTGCATTTGTCCTTCACATTTCTGACCCATGGCCGACCTGAGCCCATCATCCTGCTGACCGCACTGCCCCAGCCCCGACCAACGAGGAGGTGAGAGCACGATTTCACCTCATCCTCTGAATCAGAGCCCATCAGTTCATTAAGCAAAGCGAGAAGATGCAGTAAACACATGATGACAGTCTGAGCCGCAGGAATTAAAGGGCGACTCTGACCTCCTACATATAAAGGGCGACTCTGACCTCCTACATATACACGGCGACTCTGACCTGCTACATATACAGGGCGACTCTGACCTGCTACATATACAGGGCGTCTCTGACCTTTTACATATAAAG
Organism: Ranitomeya variabilis; assembly: GCF_051348905.1. Lineage (NCBI taxonomy): Eukaryota > Metazoa > Chordata > Amphibia > Anura > Dendrobatidae > Ranitomeya > Ranitomeya variabilis. The sequence continues at coordinate 391,374,507 of NC_135233.1, read as the reverse complement.
GGCGACTTTGACCTGCTACATATAAAGGGCGACTCTGACCTCCTCCATATACAGGGCGACTCTGACATGCTACATATACAGGGCAACTCTGACCTCCTACATATAAAGGGCAACTCTGACCTCCTACATATATAGGGCAACTCTGACCTCCTACATATAAAGGGCGACTCTGACCTCCTACATATAAAGGGCGACTGACCTCCTACATATAAAGGGCGACTCTGACCTGCTACCTATACAGGGCGACTCTGACCTCCTACATATAAAGGGCGACTCTGACCTCCTACATATATAGGGCGACTCTGACCTCCTACATATAAAGGGCAACTCTGACCTCCTACATATAAAGGGTGACTCTGACCTCCTACATATACAGGGCGACTCTGACCTGCTACATATAAAGGGCGACTCTGACCTCCTACATATAAAGGGCGACTCTGACCTCCTACATCTACAGGGTGACTCTGACCTCCTACATATACAGGGCGACTCTGACCTGCTACATATACAGGGCGACTCTGACCTGCTACATATACAGGGCGACTCTGACCTGCTACATATACAGGGAGACTCTGACCTGGTGCTACATATAAAGGGAAGCCACAACTCCCTGCACATTCTTTACTATTAGCTCATGTAGGAGACAAATGGAGAGAAAATGACTGCAGGATCAGACTACACAGAGTGTGCACATCATCTGTGAGCATGAACATACATAAATCTGCATAAGGGCTGCAAACACTAAATGGGAGAGAAGTTTTAATGAAGACTAATAAGCTGCCCTGTGCGAGTCTCCCATCCTGACAAGGACCGTGATCAAGTTAGGTCCTGTCCTAGATAATGTCCCTTCCCTCCCAACTCGTTTCATTCACCAGTCCACATGGATTCATCAGGGGAGTATGAAACGTAATAAGAGTCATAAGGAACTAAGAAAATCATGAAGGGCTGAGAAACGTAAGGGAAAGTGGTCAGAGTGCTGCAACCAGCAGAGCAGCATCTAGGAGAAGGATAACGACAATCAGGGTACAGGATAATGACACTGACACTCGGGGTACAGGATAATGACACTGACACTCGGGGTGCAGGATAATGACACACACTCGGGGTACAGGATGATGACACTGACACTCGGGTTACAGGATAATGACACTGACACTCGGGTTACAGGATAATGACACTGACACTCGGGGTACAGGATGATGACGCGGACACTGGGGGTACAGGATAATGACACTGACACTCGGGGTACAGGATAATGACACTGACACTCGGGGTACAGGATAATAATACGGACACTCGGGGTGCAGGATAATGACACTGACACTCGGGGTACAGGATGATGACGCTGACACTCGGGGTGCAGGATAATAACACACTCGGGGTACAGGATAATGTCACTGACACTTGGGGTACAGGATGATGACGCTGACACTGGGGGTACAGGATTGAAATAATTATAGGGGATAACTCAGGAGACTGCGTGGAACAAGACAACTACAGGACACAGTTTTATAAGTGGTAAAGTCTATATTATCACACGGTGATTCAAACAGGTGCAGAGAGAAACTCAAGTCCACAACACTTGGTGTAAATATTAAATGCAGCTTAGCAGTCTATAGGAAACTTCAGAGGAAAATGCAATCAAGCAGAAAGTCTATGAAGCACAGTTATTCTTGAGGATACTTGACAGGAATAAATCCTTGCCTTAGTCCAAACACAGATAGATAAGCTTATAAAGCAGTTCAAATCATATCTTAGCTCAACCAGGGAGGCCTGGTTAATAGTCTCAGGTTTTTGCAGAGCAGAAACAGCTTACATGTCCAGCAAGTGAGATGGAAGTAAACACGAGCAGCAGATGAAGGAGGATTACTGGAAACTGGTGTATGCAGCAGGAACTCAGAGCAGAGTAGCAGGATCACCACACAGGTTCACAGGTGCAGGTATATAGCCAGGGAGTAATCAGAGGTCAGGAGCTGGATGCAAAGCAGAATGCTCTAGCACAGACTGAAGGCTGGGGTGGAGTTTTATAGCAGGAAGACACAGTGCACATGAGACCAAAGACGCCATCTTGGAAAAGGGCAGTAATGCACAAAAGGTAAAAAATGTTCAGAGTCCTGACATTACTCCCTCCTTAGAAGCGGCCTCAGGACGATCCTGGACCTGGTTTCTCAGGGAATCTCTGATGAAAACGAGAAATCTTCTGTTGGGCATTGATGTTTTCCAAAGGTTCCCAGGAGTCTTCCTCAGGGGGATATCCCTGCCATCTTATCAGATATTGGAGCCGATTCCTGCCAATCCTGGAATCAATAATTTCCTCCACCACAAATTGTTCTTGCCCATCAATCACCACAGGCTGCGGAGGTGGCACAACACGTCCCTGGAAGGTATTAGGAGATACAGGCTTTAGTAAAGATACATGAAAAACTGGGTGTACCTTCATAGTCCTAGGCAGCTTCAGCCGGCAGGCCACAGGGCTCACAATACCGTTGATCTTGAAAGGGCCAATGAATTTCTGTCCAAGTTTTTGTGAAGGAACGTTTAACTTCAGATTCTTAGTTGATAACCACACGGAATCTCCTACCTTGAACATGGGTGCAGGTTTATGGAATCTATCAGCTGATCTCTTATAACGTTCTTGAGCTGTGGTCAGGGATTCTTTCAGAACCTCCAGATTTTGTCTCATCGCAGTCAGCCTTTCCTCCACTGCCGGAACCGGAAAATTAATTGGAGACCTAGGTAAAATACACGGATGATAACCCAGATTGGCAAAGAAAGGTGTAAATTTAGTGGAGGAACTCTGAGAATTGTTATATGAAAATTCGGCTAACGGCAGCAACTCCAACCAATCATCCTGGAGATGGCTGACATAGCATCTTAGATATTGTTTCAGCGTCTGGTTGGTACGCTCAGTCTGACCATTTGTCTGGGGATGGTAAGCAGAAGAGAGACAGACATTAATATTGAGTGCAGAGCAAAACCCCTTCCAGAATCTTGAAGTGAACTGTACTCCACGGTCAGAGATGATCTCATCCGGAACCCCATGCAACCGAAAGACATTCTGTATAACCAAGTTCACTGTATCTTTAGCTGAGGGGAGGCCGGTGCATGGAACAAAATGAGCAGCTTTAGTCAGGCGATCAACTACCACCATGATTGTATTCATGCCCCCCGATGTAGGCAGCTCCACAATAAAGTCCATTGATATAGACCCCCAAGGGCGGGACGGAACAGATAATGGTTGTAGAAGACCCGTAGGTGCCACATGAGGAGTTTTGTAACGGGCACATACCTCGCAAGAGAGAACATAGTCCTTGGTATTCTTCAGGCAAGTTGGCCACCAGAAGAATCGGCTCAGGAACTCTTGTGTCTTCTGTACCCCCCTGTGACCAGCCAACTTGGAGTCATGTAACAACTTGAGGATCTGCAGACGGATGACCTCAGGGACGTAGATACGTCGATCTCTGAACCACATGCCACCCTTAAAGACAAGATTAATATCCACAGGTGGGTTGGCCAGAAATACATCTCTGTCATAAGCCTCCCTGCACTCCTTCCACAAGTCCTGATCGTGGATAACTCAGATGAAATTGGCATCAGATAGAATGGTCTTGGACGGGGCTCCAGGTACGGAATCCGCAGCATGGATTCGGGATAAAGCATCAGCCTTCCCATTACGAGAACCTGGATGGCACGAGATAACAAAGTTAAATTGATTTAAAAATAAGTTCCAACGAGCCTGATGAGGAGAAAGACATCTAGCGGATCTAAGGAACTCTAAATTGCGATGGTCAGTTAGCACTATGATCTGTTGTGCAGCTCCTTGCAGATGATGCCTCCATTCTTTGAAAGTGAGGTTAGTCTATGGGAAAAGAAAGCACAAGGATGTAGCAGACCCTTCTCTCCAGTTCTTTGGGAGAGAATAGCCCCCAAAGCATTATCAGAAGCGTCTCACCTCCACAACGAATGAAAGTGTTGGATCTGGGTGTATCAACAGAGGTGCTGATGTCTAACAGATCTTAAGCTGATCAAAAGCTTCTTGAGCCTGTGATGACCACTTAAAGGGCTTTTCCTTCTTTGTCAAGGAAGTAATAGGACAGACAATATCAGAAAAATTTCGAATGAAGCGTCTGTAGAAAATTGCAAAACCAATAAAACGTTGGACCTCCTTAACGTTCTTGGGTACCGGTCAGTCAAGGATAGCCTGAATCTTACTAGATTCCATGTTCAGCCCCTGGGGAGAGATGATATAACCTAAGAACTGTATCTCAGAATGATGGAACTCGCATTTCTCCGGCTTGATATACAGATGGTTCTCTTTCAGACGTCTTAAAACAGCTTTGACATGTTCTTCATGTTCCTGTAGAGAGTCAGAAAAGATTAGAATATCATCCAAATAGATCACCACAAACTGGTCCAACAAATCTCTGAAAATGTCATTAGCAAGGCGTTGAAACGTTGCAGGGGCATTACAAAGCCCGAAGGGCATCACGAGATATTCAAAGTGTCCATACCAGCATCGGAATGCTGTCTTCCACTCATCCCCTGGACGAATACGCACCAAATTATAAGCCCCACGAAGATCCAGTTTAGAGAACACCTTAGCATGGCGGACTCTTTCCAGTAATTCGGGAATCAGAGGCAAAGGGTAACGGTTTCGTACGGTTACCTTATTGAGTTCCAGATAGTCAAGACAGGGTCTCAGGGTCCCATGCTTCTTTTTTACAAAAAATATAGGTGCCCCTGCTGGTGAGGAAGAAGGACGTATGAAGCCTTTGGCCAGATTTTCATCAATATACTCCTTTAAGGCTTGAAGCTCAGGTGCCGCCAAAGGGTATACGTTACCAAAAGGAATAGCTGCCCCAGGAAGCAGCTCAATGGGACAGTCATAATGCCTGTGTGGAGGAAGCTAATCTGCATTCTTCTTGTCACAGATGTCAGAGAACTCTTTATATGCTGGAGGTAAAGAAAATACCTGTACATGTGTTCCGTAGCCGTGGACTCAGGGACAGCTTCTGTTAACGCTGAGTTGTTCCTTGTTGGAAAGATAATCTCCTTGGTCTCCCAGTTGATAATTGGGTTCTGAGAACGCAACCAAGGAATGCCTAAAATCACAGGAAAATGAGGAGAAGAAATTAGCAAGAAAGAAAGTTGCTTCTGATGATTAGGCTCCAACAAAATTTCAAGGGGTACGGTCTCCTGATCCACAGGCCCAGAGATTAAAGGTGACCCATCCACTGTTTCCATGGTAATTGGAGAGGCTCTTTGCTGAATTTCAATACCATGTTCCTTGGCAAATGCGATATCCATGAAATTGCCACCTGCATCAGAGTCAATCATAGCTGCACTGGAAATCCACTGTCCTGAACACAGGATCTTAATAGGGAGAGAACAGTGAGAGTTCTTCTCTTTCAGCTCCTTGGGGGGTGAAGTCATAGAAAGTGAATGGAATACAGCGTTTAAAGGCAGGCTACATTCAGAGATGTCAGATTCATCATCACAGTTGTCATACTCCCTTACTGCTGCTAGCACCTTGTTAGGCCGTCTAGGACACTTAGGACAATTGATCAAGAAGTGGTCAGACTGGCCGCAGTAGATAGACTTTCACGAAGGCGATGCTCCCGGCGCTCATTGATCTCGCGCCTCTGAATGAAATCAATTTGCATGGGCACCTCCTCCACCTCCCGAGAGGTTTTACCTGCAGGCTCTTTGGAAGGAAGGGAAAAGTTAGAATTACAGTTATATGCAGCAAATTTCTCCTGCCTACGCTCAGTAAGGCGAATGTCTACGCGCACACAATGCTGTATAAATGTCTCTAGCTCTTGTGGTGACTCAGAGCGAGCTAGTTCATCTTTTATAATACTAGACAGACCCCTTTTAAAAATAGGCAATTGTGCATAACTGTCCCAATTGGTATCTACCGCTAATCTCCTGAATTCAGTGGCATACTCAATAACAGAACGTTTAGACTGGTGTAAAGACAACAAAGCAGATTCAGCGGTTGCACGGCTATTAGGGTCATCAAACATTAATGCCATAGGGGCCAAGAAATCATCCAAGTTATTTAACCGTGGGTCACGAGACTGAATCATCGGATTCGCCCAGGCTAGCGCTCGTGAGGTCAGTAGCATTATTACACACAATAGTTTGGATCTATCAGTAGGAAAACGGTCAGCATGCACATCAAAATATAGCATACATTGATTCACAAAGCCACGAAATTTGTCGCGATCACCATTAAATCTGAATGGGGGCAACTTAGGTGGGCTAGCTGGTGGCGGTTGCCCATAGGGTAAAGTCACTTGTGCAGCTATTTGCGTGCTTATGTCCTGAAAAGCCGGTCCATACTGGGACTCTATGCCAGCAAGTTTGTTTTCCTGGGCTGCCATGCGGTTGCTTAAGTCCTGCAAAGTTTGTCCAAACACTTGTTGATTGTGTTCAAAGCTTCCAAACTTCTTTTGCAGACCTTCCACATCTTTCTGCAGTGATCTAATTATGGAAAACACCTGCTCTAATCTGCTCTCTGCAGTCATTGTTCCAGCAGTCTCCTTTTTTTATGGCCAGAGTATCCTGTAATAATTATAGGGGATAACTCAGGAGACTCTTTGCTTGGAACAAGACAACTACAGGACACAGTTTTATAAGTGGTAAAGTCTATATTATCACACGGTGATTCAAACAGGTGCAGAGAGAAACTCAAGTCCACAACACTTGGTGTAAATATTAAATGCAGCTTAGCAGTCTATAGGAAACTTCAGAGGAAAATGCAATCAAGCAGAAAGTCTATGAAGCACAGTTATTCTTGAGGATACTTGACAGGAATAAATCCTTGTCTTAGTCCAAACACAGATAGATAAGCTTTAAGGCAGTTCAAATCATATCTTAGCTCAACCAGGGAGGCCTGGTTAATAGTCTCAGGTTTTTGCAGAGCAGAAACAGCTTACATGTCCAGCAAGTGAGATGGAAGTAAACACGAGCAGAAGATGAAGGAGGATTACTGGAAACTGGTGTATGCAGCAGGAACTCAGAGCAGAGTAGCAGGATCACTACACAGGTTCACAGGTGCAGGTATATAGCCAGGGAGTAATCAGAGGTCAGGAGCTGGATGCAAGGCAGAATACTCTAGCACAGACTGAAGGCTGGGGTGGAGTTTTATAGCAGGAAGACACAGTGCACATGAGACCAAAGATGCCATCTTGGAAAAGGGCAGTAATGCACAAAAGGTAAAAAATGTTCAGAGTCCTGACATTACTCCCTCCTTAGAAGCGGCCTCAGGACGATCCTGGACCTGGTTTCTCAGGGAATCTCTGATGAAAACGAGAAATCTTCTGTTGGGCATTGATGTTTTCCACAGGTTCCCAGGAGTCTTCCTCAGGGGGATATCCCTGCCATCTTATCAGATATTGGAGCCGATTCCTGCGAATCCTGGAATCAATAATTTCCTCCACCACAAATTGTTCTTGCCCATCAATCACCACAGGCTGCGGAGGTGGCACAACACGTCCCTGGAAGGTATTAGGAGATACAGGCTTTAGTAAAGATACATGAAAAACTGGGTGTACCTTCATAGTTCTAGGCAGCTTCAGCCGGCAGGCGACAGGGCTCACAATACCGTTGATCTTGAAAGGGCCAATGAATTTCTGTCCAAGTTTTTGTGAAGGAACGTTTAACTTCAGATTCTTAGTTGCTAACCACACGGAATCTCCTACCTTGAACATGGGTGCAGGTTTACGGAATCTATCAGCCGATCTCTTATAACGTTCTTGAGCTGTGGTCAGGGATTCCTTCAGAACCTCCAGATTTTGTCTCATCGCAGTCAGCCTTTCCTCCACTGCCGGAACCGGAGAATTAATTGGAGACCTAGGTAAAATGCACGGATGATAACCCAGATTGGCAAGTCCTGACAAGGATGATGACACTGACACTTGGGGTACAGGATAATGACACTGACACTCGGGGTACAGGATGATGACGCTGACACTGGGGGTACAGGATAATGACACTGACACTCGGGGTACAGCATAATGACGTGGCAAACAATGCTTCTGATCGGCAGTAAAATTATCCCCGTCGGTCAGAGACCCGCGGTTCCCACATTGTCAAAAGACAGCATGAGCCCGCAGCTGTGATCGGAGGTGTACAGTGTACCTCCAGTCACTGGTGTCAGCTGATGGGACTACTGCTCTCATCAAACAACGCCTGCTGCCACTAATAACAGCAAGAGCAGTTGATGGTAGTATTCATCAGCCGGCTCCTGCACTGTAAATAATAAAAAAAAAAAAAAAAAAAAAAAAAGGCGTGGGTTCCCCAGTATTTTTGATAACCAGCAAGGCAAATCTCACAGCTAGGGGCTGCAATCCTCAGCTGTAAGCATTAGCAAGGTAGGTTGGTAAGATTAGAGCTGTCTCCACATGTTTTTTCTATTTATTTCAATAATTTTAAACAAACGTCGTGGGGTCCCTATTTTTGACAACCAACCTTGCTAAAGCAGACAGCTGGGGGCTGGTATTTTCAGGCTAGTAAGGGGCCATGGATATTGCACCCCCAGCCTAAAAACAGCAGCCCACATCTATTAGATGCACAAATTCTGGCGCTTTGCCCTGCTCTTCCCACTTGCCCTGTAGTGATGGCACAGCTCCTGGTGAACTGCGGTGAAATAGCATCTGCACTGTGAGACTTTCTCACGGTGCTAGCAGGGATCTCACAGAGGTCACCACAGTTCAGTCCAGTGGGAACGCATCCACAGTGACAGGCAGTAACCTCGATGATATCACCGCTAGTCACTGATGATGCGCTCGCAGCAGCTAATTTCCCAGTGGTTCTCAGCCCTGGATAGTCGCATCTTGGCACCGTCCAGGTTGAAAACTGTTTATCTCCCAGACATGGAATATGGCGTAGGAGAGAATGACAGACAGGTGAAGAATATTTTTTTTATATAGTTCTCTTGCAGGAGACCATGGCGTCACTGGAATAGGCGATGTTGTAAGTATGGTTTAATTAAGACTTATGAAAGCAGTCTGTGTCAGTCTTTGAATTAAAGGACTTTTTTCTGGGTGTTTGTGTTTTCTTACAATGTGACTGTGGGGTTAATAATGGGGGTGTCTTATTGATGCCTCTCCATTACTAATCTCGAGGCTTGATGTCACCTGACAATACAAAGGTGACATCAACCCCCCCACACACTATCACCCCACTTGCCACCTCTACAGGGCAAGTGGGAAGAGCGAGGCTAAGTGCCAGAATTGGTGCATCTTATGGATGTGTCTTTTCTGGGATGGATGAGTGCTAATGTTTTTAGCCTTTGGGAGAGGGGCAGTATCCATGGCCCCTTCCTAGGCTATGAATATAAGCCCACAGCTGTTTGATAGCCTTTGCTGGTATTTTATTATAGTCATGATTTTTTAGGGTCCCCCATTTTAATAGACAGTAAAGGCTAAATATGCAGTGTGAGCTGATATTAATAGCCTGGGATGCTCCATGGGTATTACCCCTGTCCCATATATGTATTGCTGTAAACATGGTTGGCTGTCCCTCTGCTGGTTAAGAAAATTAAGGGGAGCCCACGCAATTTTTTCAGAAAAATAATCTTTTCATAATTAACTGTGTCCAGTAAGCAGCACACGCACTGCACTAAATGTATTTGTCACTGACATCTATATATCTATCTATTCTATGTGAAGTTACTGTATGTAATCCATCTCTTCCATCCTGTCGGCTTCTGCACTGATTTTACAGAACACGACAGATGAATTGTCGGCTATTCTTCCATCTATCTATGTAATATATATATACTGTGTTTATATGTGTGTGTCACTGACATCTATACAGCTATGGCAAAATTCGGAGACATGTTGTCAGAAGTTTATAGAAAAAATAACCAATTTACATTTTACTCAAGATATACCAATAAATAGAAAAATCAGACAAACTGAACATTTTGCAGTGGTCTCTAAATTTTTGCCAGAGCTGTATATCTATGTATTCTATCTATTCTAACCTGTCACGCTGTAAGCGCACAGGAATTGCCGAGGACATCGGTGTGTAAAACTTGGACAGCACTCAATTGGTCCGAGTGCTGTGCGATTTTTTTTTCCCAGTCTGATCAAGAGGTAGAGGTATGGTTCTACAGGAAGTAGTTTTTTTCCCCTCTGGGGGCACTCAACTTTATTAGCATACACAAAGAGACACAAATTAGCCCCAAAACTGCAAGAAAAAAAAACACCAAAACATGTGCTTTTGCTGCAGCTTCTTTCCTGCCAAGAAATCAGGTTTTGCTGCAGAAAAAAAGACGCCCAGTGTGAACTTAGCCTTAATAATCTGTTATACAGAAAATCTCCAAAGAAGAGCAGTATTATAGTAGTTATATTCTTGTACATAGGAGCAGTATTATAGTAGTTATATTCTTGTACATAGGGGCAGTATTATAGTAGTTATATTCTTGTACATAGGGGGCAGTATTATAGTAGTTATATTCTTGTACATGGGGCAGTATTATAGTAGTTATATTCCTGTACATAGGGGTAGTGTTATAGTAGTTATATTCTTGCACATAGGAGCAGTATTATAGTAGTTATATTCCTGTACATAGGGGCAGTATTATAGTAGTTATATTCTTGTACATAGGGAGCAGTATTATAGTAGTTATATTCTTGTACATAGGGGCAGTATTATAGTAGTTATATTCTTGTACATAGGAGCAGTATTATAGTCGTTATATTCTTGTACATAGGAGCAGTATTATAGTAGTTATATTCTTGTACATAGGGGCAGTATTATAGTAGTTATATTCTTGTACATAGGGAGCAGTATTATAGTAGTTATATTCTTGTACATAGGGGCAGTATTATAGTAGTTATATTCTTGTACATAGGAGCAGTATTATAGTAGTTATATTCTTGTACATAGGAGCAGTATTATAGTAGTTATATTCTTGTACATAGGAGCAATATTATAGTAGTTATATTCTTGTACATAGGGGGCAGTATTATAGTAGTTATATTCTTGTACATAGGAGCAGTATTATAGTAGTTATATTCTTGTATACTGTATAGGGGCAGTATTATAGTAGTTATATTCTTGTACATGGGGGCAGTATTATAGTAGTTATATTCTTGTATATAGGGGCAGTATTATAGTAGTTATATTATTGTACATAGGGGCAGTATTATAGTAGTTATATTCTTGTACAGAGGAGCAGTATTCTAGTAGTTATATTCTTGTATATAGGAGCAATATTATAATAGTTATATTCTTGTACATAGGAGCAGTATTATAGTAGTTATATTCTTGTACATAGGGGGCAGTATTATAGTAGTTATATTCTTGTACATAGGGGCAGTATTATAGTAGTTATATTCTTGTATATAGGAGCAATATTATCTATATATATAATTGTCTAAGTTTTTTTTTGTCTGTCTGTCTGTCTGTCCCGTTTATTCATTCGCTGATTGGTCGAGGCCGCCTGGGCCTCGACCAATCAGCGACGGGCATAGCATGGCGACGATGATGTCATAATGGAAATCCCGCGTCTCTGATTGGTCGAGGCCGCCAGGCCTCGACCAATCAGCGACGGGCACAGTATCGACGTAGATGTCATAATGGTTTCCATGGCGACGATGATGTCAAAAAGGTTGCCTCGACCAATCATCGACGGGCACAGTCGGAATCATCATTGTCCTTCTGTCTGTCTTTCTGTCACGGATATTCATTGGTCGCGGCCTCTGTCTGTAATGGAATCCAAGTCGCTGATTGGTCTCGCCAGCTGCCTGTCATGGCTGCCGCGACCAATCAGCGACGGCCACAGTCCGATTAGTCCCTCCCTACTCCCCTGCAGTCAGTGCCCGACGCCCGCTCCATACTCCCCGCAGTCACTGCTCACACAGGGTTAATGCCAGCGGTAACGGACCGCGTTATGCCGCGGGTAACTCACTCCGTTACCACCGCTATTAACCCTGTGTGACCAAGTTTTTACTATTGATGCTGCCTATGCAGCGTCAATAGTAAAATTATCTAATGTTAAAAAAAATAAAAAAAATAAAAAATCATTATATACTCACCTTCCGCCGCCTTTCCCGCTTCTTGCGACGCTCCGGTGACCGCTCCATGCAAGCGGCAGGTTCCGGTGGCAAGGATGGTATGTGACCGTCATGTGACCGCGACGTCATCACAAGGCCTGCGCGAGAAGGACCTACCATGACGTCACGGTCAAGTGACCACGATGTCATCACACCCTGGGACCGGAAGCTGCCGCCTGCACCGCACACAGGCGACAGAACTACAAGGGGCCCTCGGAAGGTGAGTATATGTTTATTTTTTAACCTGTGACATACGTAGCTGGGCAATATACTACGTGACTGGCCAATATACTACATGGCTGGGCAATATACTACGTGGCTCTGTGCTGTATACTACGTCGCTGTGCAATATACTACGTGGCTCTGTGCTGTATACTATGTCACTGGGCAATATACTACTTAACTGGGCAATATACTATGTAACTGGGCAATATACTACGTGGCTCTGTGCTGTATACTACATCACTGGGCAATATACTACGTAACTGGGCAATATACTACGTGGCTGGGCAATATACTACGTCACTGGGCAATATACTACGTAACTGGGCAATATACTCTGTGGCTGGGCAATATACTACGTGGCTGGGCAATATACTACGTGGGCTGTGCAATATACTACGTGGATATGCATATTCTAGAATACCCAATGCGTTAGCGCTTTACAAATTATAGATGGGACTTGTACAGACAATAGACATTACAGCATAACAGAAATCACAATTCAAAATAGATACCAGGAGGAATGAGGGCCCTGCTCGCAAGCTTACAAACTATGAGGAAAAGGGGAGACACGAGAGGTGGAGTTATGTTCTTGTACATAGGAGCAGTATTATAGTAGTTATATTCTTGTACATAGGAGCAGTATTATAGTAGTTATATTCTTGTACATAGGAGCAGTATTATAGTAGTTATATTCTTGTACATAGGAGCAGTATTATAGTAGTTATATTCTTGTACATAGGGGCAGTATTATAGTAGTTATATTCTTGTACATAGGAGCAGTATTATAGTAGTTATGTTCTTGTACATAGGAGCAGTATTATAGTAGTTATGTTCTTGTACATAAGGGACAGTATTATAGTTTTGGATGTGACATGAGATTCTACTGATCGCCTACAACAATGTTCACGGTTTGAGTTTCCATCGTCTTTTTTGTTTGTTTTCAGGAACTGCTGAATAATTAACAGGACAGTCTTGTTCGTTTTGCATTTATGATTACATCGTAGAAAACTGCGGACTGTGAGCAGCGATTCATCTTTAATGTCTCAATATCATAAGATTGTAGGTCTCATCTGTTGTTACCATTGATTGTAGCGGAAACGATGAGGAAATTAAACTGAAAATTGAGTCCAATTATTATTTTATGATTCATATCTTAGTTTGTGCCTTTACTTGATGCAAGAAGACAAAATACGCAGTTAACTATTTCATTACTGATTCTCAACAATAAAGAATATATTTTCACCACAGCACAACTGATGCCTGAGAAAATCACTTGACACAATGAGATATGTATCTAATCCTATCCCATGTGATACTGTCTGCTGAGCTGTGTATCTAATCCCATCTGTCACGGTTCACGGGGAGGATACCTTTATCATCCCCATCACACCAATTTGTCATGAACCGGGGTTGTTTGGTTGCTCCTGGTTCCTTCTGAAGGGGATTTATATATATCCCACTTCCCAGTTCCAGTTTGGAACTTGCAGCTCTCTGCCGTTGGTCCAGTCGACTATTTGGGGTAGCTTCTTCCTGGTGAGGTCCATCAAGGGCTTTGCCAGGCTACTATAGTTCTGTACTAAGTGCCTTTGGTACCCTGCAGGGCCCAGAAAGGACATCTCCTGCTTCTTGGTCCTGGGGGTGGGCCAGGACGATATAACTACTCCCACTCAGACGGGAACAATATTTATCAACGCCGCCGTTCGCTACAAAGACTCCCAACCGCACAGGACAAATCCGCTGCCACTAGCTCCGATTCCTTAATTATTAACGGGTCCGGAGCCAACCCAGATTAGTAGCATAATTCACATCAGAGGACATAACAGTACGTTATAGGGCAAGGAGAGACAAGCTAGTCATTTTATATTTTACTCCAAAAAAGGTAGGCAATGTTTACAGAGGTATAAAAAGATATTATAAAGAAGACAAATATCATATATACAATACAATTACAAATAAAATGGGATTAACGTTGAAAAATCACTTACATTTCGTTATGTCATCTTATCTCATGTCTGACCGTGTGCTGTGGAGGAGGGGACACATCTAGAGGCATAGCACACATCTGTATAGCAGCTAGACCCCGGACAAAGACACGTGAAGACTCCTGCTTCACTCAGTTATTTCCTAACCTAAAACCAAAGGCATCCCCTGTGGTGACCTCACTTGGAGGCTGGATACTCCCTTGTCTTAGCATTATGAAAACTTATCATCCCACATATCTTGGCATAGGAACCTCGTAGAAAGATGACACCCGTGTTGTTATGCTCAGCGTGCCATAGGGATTTGTTTAAGTATAGACATGGGGTAGCTGGGTGACCCAGTTCCGTAGCAATCCATTTCTCAATTGTGCTTGTTTTGGAACCTAGAAAACTCACTGGCTGATAGTTCTACCAAAGCCGATGTCAAAACTGTATTTGTCCCACTTCTATCATTGCTATGATATTTACATTTGCAAGGACAAAGAAATCTGGTTTTTTTTTATGCGCTTCTACTTGTACTTTCACTTTGAAGCCATAAAAATTCCTGAGGGAGGGGGGAAATGAGGGGTTTAGTGTTACACACACAGGCAGAGTGGGAAGGGGGGGTAGGAAAGGCCCACAACATATGTTTGAAATGCCAATGTACTTTTAGGTAGATACTCAAACATGGCAAATTGACATTATCGTGACACCTCTCCCTTTTGGACCGCGCTACAGAGGCAGAACCTCATGGTACTCCTCCATGCGCACCTCAGCAGGTTCACCCCGGTGGACAACCCATCTGCATTGCCATGCTCCCTGCCCATTTTGTGTTTGACTGTAAAGTCGTACTGCTGGAGGGCAAGGCTCCAGCGTATCAACCTACCGTTGGTTCCACACATGGCTTGTAGCCAGCGCAGATGGTTGTGGTCAGTCACCACAGTGAACGTGCGACTGTACAGGTAGGGCTGCAAACGTTGCAGGGCCCAGACTATAGCCAGGCACTCCTTCTCGATGGTGAAATAGGCCACTTCCCTCTGCAAAAGCTTCTGGCTCTGGTACAACACGGGGTGCTCTTGTTCCCCAAGTCGACCTGGCTGAACATAGCACCGAGGCCTAACTCGCTGGCGTCGGGTCTGCACCAGGAACGGTCGACTGCTGTTGACTGCTTGTAACACGGGAGAGTTGCAGAGGACTGTTTTCAACGCCTGGAAGGCCCCCTCACAGCCGTTGGTCCAGTCGACTATTTGGGGTAGCTTCTTCCTGGTGAGGTCCATCAAGGGCTTTGCCAGGCTACTATAGTTCTGTACTAAGTGCCTATGGTACCCTGCAGGGCCCAGAAAGGACATCTCCTGTTTCTTGGTCCTGGGGGTGGGCCAGGACGATATAACTACTCCCACTCAGACGGGAACAATATTTATCAATGCCGCCGTTGGCTACAAAGACTCCCAACCGCACAGGACAAATCCGCTGCCACCAGCTCCGATTCCTTAATTATTAACGGGTCCGGAGCCAACCCAGATTAGTAGCATAATTCACATCAGAGGATATAACAGTACGTTATAGGGCAAGGAGAGACAAGCTAGTCATTTTATATTTTACTCCAAAAAAGGTAGGCAGTGTTTACAGAGGTATAAAAAGATATTATAAAGAAGACAAATATCATATATACAATACAATTACAAATAAAATGGGATTAACGTTGAAAAATCACTTACATTTCGTTATGTCATCTTATCTCATGGCCGACCGTGTGCTGTGGAGGAGACACATCTAGATGCATAGCACGCATCTGTATAGCAGCTAGACCCCGGACAAAGACACATGAAGTGTAATGTATTGTACACAGTCTATTTAGAGTCTTGTGCTTGGGTGCGAGGAAGACACAGTAGACAGAGGTTTAGTTATAACTTGCTTGTATTACTGCATACAAGTATGCCACAGGGAAAAAGGCTTTACACAATTGCAGGTACACAGGCAGGAGACACGGCAGGTCAGAGTAAACATTAAGTTCAACATTAAGCACAAACTGGTTCCAAGTCTCTTTCTCTGTTACTTCCCTTGCAAATGTAGATTAGCATGCAGCAGAGTTCCAGTGTCCACAAGTGTCCCACAGATCCTCAGTAGGAGATGGAAGGAATACTAAGTCCAAGACTTCCAGGAGCAGGTCACAGGCTGACTGCAGGCATGATTCAGAAGCACTGATTGAACAGCTGAGGCTGCTTAAAAAGGCAAGAGGCAGAGAACAGGGCGGAAACATAGAAGCTAGAAACTCCATACTGACTCAGGGCAAAGTAGCTGCAGCAGGACAAAGCAAAATGGCCGACGGAAAAACCAGGTTAGGGTGCTTTCACACTAGCGTCGTACGACGCACGTCGCAATGCGTCGTTTTGGAGAAAAAACGCATCCTGCAAAATTGCCTGCAGGATGCGTTTTTTCTCCATACACTTGCATTAGCGACGCATTGCGACGGATTGCCACACGTTGCATCCGTCGTGCGATGGATGCGTCGTGTTGTGGCGGACCGTCGGCACAAAAAAAGTTACATGTAACGTTTTTTTTGTGCGTCGTGTCCGCCATTTCCGACCGCGCATGCGCGGCCGGAACTCCGCCCTTGCCTCCCCGGACATCACAATGGGGCAGCGGATGCATTGTAAAACTGCATCCGCTGCCCCCGTTCTGTTTTTTTTTCACAGTATGCGTCGGTACGTCGCATTGCACGTGCGTCATATGACGCTAGTGTGAAAGTAGCCTTACAATAACAGAAAATCACAGCAGAGATAGCAAAGAGACTGAGAACATTACAAGAAGACTCCGGCTTCTCTCAGTTATTTCCTAGACTAAAACCAAAGCCCTCCCCCTGTGGTGACCTCACTTAGAGGCTGGATACTCCCTTGTCTTAGCATTATGAAAACCCATCATCCCACATATCCTGGCGTAGGAACCTCGTAGAAAGACGACACCCGTGTCGTTATGCTCAGCGTGCCATAGAGATTCACTTAAGTATAGACATGGGGTAGCTGGGTGACCCAGTTCCGTAGTAATCCATTTCTCAATTGTGCTGGTTTTGGAACCTAGAAAACTCACTGGCTGATAGTTCTACTGAAGCCTGTATCAAAAATGTATTTGTCCCACTACTATCATTAATCGGTGCTATGATATTTACATTACAAAGAAACCTGGGGGGTTTCCATG
Source organism: Ranitomeya variabilis (assembly GCF_051348905.1). Classification (NCBI taxonomy): domain Eukaryota; kingdom Metazoa; phylum Chordata; class Amphibia; order Anura; family Dendrobatidae; genus Ranitomeya; species Ranitomeya variabilis. The sequence continues at coordinate 391,357,058 of NC_135233.1, read as the reverse complement.
TGCTTCTACTTGTACTTTCACTTTGAAGCCATAAAAAATCCTGAGGAAGGGGGAAATGAGGGGTTTAGGGTTACACACACAGGCAGAGTGGGAAGAGGGGGTTGGAAAGGCCCACTGCGTGAGCCTGAAAAGCCAATGTACTTTTAGGTAGATACACAAACATGGCATATTCACATTATTGCGACACCATCCTGTGTGATATTTTAAGGTTCTAGCAGGTAAACGGGATGCAGTGACGAGCAGGAGACAGAGCAAGAGTTAACGTGTTTTTTATATAAAGTTATCACAGCAGTAAATAATCCACGCAGGGAGTAAGGAGATGAGAGTATATGGAAACACAAAGTGTTAACGGTAATAGAGTAATAAAAGAGTGTCAAATAACGAGTTAATTTATCAGTCTCTGGTTCCTGGACGGTGGAGGCTGGAAAATACCAGGATGGCGCCGTCGGTGATGCGAGAAGTCTCTGAGCCAGTCCTGGAGGAAAGTGAAGCACTGTCTCTGCATGGCATCGAAGTATCCTGGCCTTCCTACACGTGGTCTCGTGGTCCTGGAACGAGGTGCTGTTCGAAGGGAGGTCTGAAGCACCGCAAGTGGTGTACAAAGTCCCGGAGTGGAGGTCACGGTTTCGCTACTACAATCAGGGTACACCAAAGGATCGACTACAATCAGGGTACACCAAAGGATCGGTACTGCGTTTGCATGTCAGCAGTTGCCAGCAATACAGTCCGGTTAGTGCTGTTGAGGTCAAAGGGTAGCGGTGAAATGGTCTCTAGAGATACACAGTCTGTATGAGCGGGGAATGGAAGGGTGTAACGCAGGCCTGCTGGTTGGTGTCGGTTAGCGGAGGGAGTCAACCTTCTCTTGTCGCACACGCTGGGTACCCGCCAAAAGCCCTGTTCCCACACGCTCAGTCTCTTCTATATCAGACCCGCACCCAGCAGTCCGATGCAAAGGCCTGCTCTGGTCAGTAAATCCTTCCCCCGGCAACAATGGTGACAGCCCTGACAGTTCTGGCCCGGACATGGAAGAGAAACCACTAGCCATATCCATCTTCCTGCATTCCCCCACTCCTTTAGCTAACTATTCCACGGGCGAGGATTCTTGTGAAGCACAAGGCCGTCTTGCTTTCTTTCGTACATTTTGCTGGCAAATGATGTGTTCTTGATTGTAACAATTGGGGGGTTTGCCAGCTGTTTGTTCAGAGCGTCGTAAGTTGGAAAGAGTAGTGGAGTCCCCTTGAGTGGCAGAATCAGGTTGTATAGGAGGGAGCAATGATGTGACTGAACTCTCTGTGTCAGTGTCAGGACTCTGAACATTTTTTATTACCTTTTATGCATTACTGCCTTTTTTCAAGATGGCGTCTTTGGTCTCATGTGCACTTGTCTTCCTACTATAAAACTCAACCCCAGCCTTCAGTCTGTGCTAGAGTATTCTGCTTTGCATCCAGCTCCTGATTACTCCCTGGCCTTGCACCTGCACCTGTGAACCTGTGTTGGAGATCCTGCCACTCTGCTCTGAGTTCCTGCTGCATACACCAGTGTTCAGTAATCCTCCTTCATCTGCTGCTCGTGTTACTTCCATCTGCATTTGCTGGACATGTAAGCTGTTTGCTGCTCTGCAAAACCTGAGACTATTAATCAGGCCTCCCTGGTTGAGCTAAGTTATGATTTGAACTTCCTTATAAGCATATCTATCTGTGTCTGGACTAAAGACTAGGATTTATTCGCGTCAAGTATCCTCAAGAATAACTGTGCTTCATAGACTTTCTGCTTGTTTACATTTTCCTCTGAAGTTTCCTATTGACTGCTAAGCTGCGTTTAATATTTACACCAAGAGTTGTGGACTTGAGTTTCTCTCTGCACCTGTTTGAATCACCGTGTGGTAATATAGACTTTACCACTTATAAACTGTGTCCTGTTGTCTTGTTCCACGCAAAGAGTCTCCTGAGTTATCCCCTATATTTATTACAGGATACTCTAGCCTAAAAAAAAAAAGGAGACTGCTGGAACAATGACTGCAGAAAGCAGATTAGAGCAGGTGTTTTCCATAATTAGATCACTGCAGAAAGATGTGGAAGGTCTACAAAAGAAGTTTGGAAGCTTTGAACAATCAACAAGTGTTTGGACAATCTTTGCAGGACTTAAGCAATCGCATGGCATCCGAGGAAAACAAACTTGCTGGCATAGAGTCCCAGTATGGACGGGCTTTTCAGGACATAAGCACGCAAATAGCTGCACAAGTGACTTTACCCTCTGGGCAACCGCCACCAGCTAGCCCACCTAAGTTGCCCCCATTCAGATTTAATGGTGATCGCGACAAATTTCGTGGCTTTGTGAATCAATGTATGCTATATTTTGATGTGCATGCTGACCATTTTCCTACTGATTGATCTAAAGCATTGTGTGTAATAATGCTACTGACTTCACGAGCGCTCGCCTGGGCGAATCCGATGATTGAGTCTCGTGATCCACGGTTAAATGACTTGGATGATTTCTTGGCCACTATGGCATTAATGTTTGATGACCCTAATAGCCGTGCAACCGCTGAATCTGCTTTGTTGTCTTTACGCCAGGCTAAACGTTGTTATTGAGTATGCCACTGAATTCAGGAGATTAGCGGTAGATACCAATTGGGAAAGTTATGCAAAATTGCCTATTTTTAAAAGGGGTCTGTCTAGTATTATAAAAGATGAACTAGCTCGCTCTGAGTCACCTCAAGAACTAGAGACATTTATACAGCATTGTGTGCGCATTGACATTCGCCTTACTGAGCGTAGGCAGGAGAAATTTGCTGCATATATCCGTATTTCTAACTTTTCCCTTCCTTCCAAAGAGCCTGCAGGTAAAACATCTCGGGAGGTGGAGGAGGTGCCAATGCAAATTGGTTCCGTTCAGAGACGTGAGATCAATGAGCGCCGGGAGCATCGCCTTCGTGAAAGTCTATGTTTCTACTGCGGCCAGTCTGACCACTTCTTGATCAATTGTCCTAAGTGTCCTAGACGGCCTAACAAGGTGCTAGCAGCAGTAGGGGAGTATGATAACTGTGATGATGAATCTGACATCTCTGAATGTAGCCTGCCTTTAAACGCTGTATTCCATTGACTTTCTATGACTTCACCCCCAAAGAGCTGAAGGAAAAGAACTCTCACTGTTCTCTCCCTATTAAGATCCTGTGTTCAGGACAGTGGATTTCTAGTGCAGCTATGATCGACTCTGGTGCAGGTGGAAATTTCATGGATATCGTATTTGCCAAGGAACATGGTATTGAAATTCAGCAAAGAGCCTCTCCAATTACCATGGAGACAGTGGATGGGTCACCTTTAATCTCTGGGCCTGTGGATCAGGAGACCGTACCCCTTGAAATTTTGTTGGAGCCTAATCATCAGGAGCAACTTTCTTTCTTGCTAATTTCTTCTCCTCATTTTCCTGTGATTTTAGGCATTCCTTGGTTGCGTTCTCAGAACCCAATAATCAACTGGGAGACAAAGGAGATTATCTTTCCAACAAGGAGCAACTCAGCCTTAACAGAAGCTGTCCCTGAGTCCACGGCTACGGAACCACATGTACAGGTATTTTCTTTACCTCCAGCATATAAAGAGTTCTCTGACCTCTGTGACAAGAAGAATGCAGATCAGCTTCCTCCACACAGGCATTATGACTGTTCCATTAAGTTGCTTCCTGGGGCAGATATTCCTTTTGGTCACGTATACCCTTTGGCGGCACCTGAGCTTCAAGCCTTAAAGGAGTATATTGGTGAAAATCTGGCCAAAGGCTTCATACGTCCTACTTCCTCACCAGCAGGGGCACCCATTTTTTTTGTAAAGGATGGGACCCTGAGACCCTGTGTTGACTATCGGGAACTCAATAAGGTAACCGTACGAAACCGTTACCCTTTGCCTCTGATTCCCGAATTACTGGAAAGAGTCTGCCATGCTAAGGTGTTCTCTAAGCTGGATCTTCGTGGGGCTTATAATTTGGTGCGTATTCGTCCAGGGGATGAGTGGAAGACAGCATTCAGATGCCGGTATGGACACTTTGAATCTCTTGTGATGCCCTTCGGGCTTTGTAAAGCCCCTGCAGCATTTTAACACCTTGTTAATGACATCTTCAGAGATTTGTTGGACCAGTTTGTGGTGATCTATTTGGATATACTAATCTTTTCTGACTCTCTACAGGAACATGAAGAACATGTCAAAACTGTTTTAAGACGTCTGAAAGAGAACCAACTGTATATCAAGCCAGAGAAATGCGAGTTCCATCGTTCTGAGATACAGTTCTTGGGTTATATCATCTCTCCCCAGGGGCTGAACATGGAATCTGGTAAGATTCAGGCTATCCTTGACTGGCCGGTACCCAAGAACGTTAAGGAGGTCCAACGTTTTATTGGTTTTGCAAATTTCTACAGACGCTTCATTCGAAATTTTTCTGATATTGTCCGTCCCATTACTTCCTTGACAAAGAAGGAAAAGCCCTTTAAGTGGTCATCACAGGCTCAAGAAGCTTTTCGATTGGCTTAAGATCTGTTTCACATCAGCACAGCTGTTGATACACCCAGATCCAACACTTTCTTTCATTGTGGAGGTGGACGCTTCTGATAATGCTTTGGGGGCTGTTCTCTCCCAAAGAACTGGAGAGAAGGGTCTGCTACTTCCTTGTGCTTTCCTTTCCCGTAGACTAACCTCAGCAGAGAAGAATTACGACGTGGGAGACAAGGAATTGCTGGCTATTATTGCGGCTTTCAAAGAATGGAGGCATCATCTGCAAGGAGCTGCACAACAGATCATAGTGCTAACTGACCATCGCAATTTAGAGTTCCTTAGATCCGCTAGATGTCTTTCTCCTCGTCAGGCTTGTTGGAACTTATTTCTAAATCAATTTAACTTTGTTATCTCGTACCGTCCAGGTTCTCGTAATGGGAAGGCTGATGCTTTATCCCGAATCCATGCTGTGGATTCCGTACCTGGATCCCCATCCAAGACCATTCTGATGCCAATTTCATCGGAGTTATCCACGCTCAGGACTTGTGGAAGGAGTGCAGGGAGGCCTATGAGGGTGATGTATTTCTGGCCAACCCACCTGTGGATATTAATCTTGTCTTTAAGGGTGGCATGTGGTTCAGAGATCGACGTATCTACGTCCCTGAGGTCGTCCGTCTGCAGATCCTCATGTTGGTACATGACTCCAAATTGGCTGGTCACAGGGGGGTACAGAAGACACAAGAGTTCCTGAGCCGATTCTTCTGGTGGCCAACTTGCCTGAAGGACACCAAGGACTATGTTCTCTCTTGCGAGGTATGTGCTCGTTACAAGACTCCTCATGTGGCATCTACGGGTCTTCTACAACCAATACCTGTTCCGTCCTGCCCTTGGGGGTCTATATCAATGGACTTTATTGTGGAGTTGCCTACATCAGGGGGCATGAATACAATCATGGTGGTAGTTGATCGCCTGACTAAAGCTGCTCATTTTGTTCCGTGCACCGGCCTCCCCTCAGCTAAAGATACAGTGAACTTGGTTATACAGAATGTCTTGCTTGCATGGGGTTCCGGATGAGATCATCTCTGACCGTGCAGTGCAGTTCACTTCAAGATTCTGGAAGGGGTTTTGCTCTGCACTCAATATTAATGTCTGTCTCTCTTCCGCTTACCATCCCCAGACAAATGGTCAGACTGAGCGTACCAACCAGACGCTGGAACAATATCTAAGATGCTATGTCAGCCATCTCCAGGATGATTGGTTGGAGTTGCTGCCGTTAGCCGAATTTTCATATAACAATTCTCAGAGCGCCTCCACTAAATTTAAAATTTACACCTTTCTTTGCCAATCTGGGTTATCATCCGTGTATCTTACCTAGGTCTCCAATTAATTCTCCGTTTCCGGCAGTGGAGGAAAGGCTGACTGCGATGAGGCAAAATCTGGAGGTTTTGAAGGAATCCCTGACCACAGCTCAAGAACGTTACAAGAGATCGGCTGATAGATTCCGTAAACCTGCACCCATGTTCAAGGTAGGAGATTCCGTGTGGTTAGCAACTAAGAATCTGAAGTTAAACGTTCCTTCACAAAAACTTGGACAGAAATTCATTGGCCCTTTCAAGATCAACGGTATTGTGAGCTCTGTGGCCTGCCGGCTGAAGCTCCCTAGGACTATGAAGGTACACCCAGTCTTTTATGTATCTTTACTAAAGCCTGTATCTCCTAATACCTTACAGGGACGTGTTGTGCCACCTCCGCAGCCTGTGGTGATTGATGGGCAAGAACAATTTGTGGTGGAGGAAATTATTGATTCCAGGATTCGCAGGAATCGGCTCCAATATCTGATAAGATGGCAGGGATATCCCCCTGAGGAAGACTCCTGGGAACCTGTGGAAAACATCAATGCCCAACAGAAGATTTCTCGTTTTCATCAGAGATTCCCTGAGAAACCAGGTCCAGGATCATCCTGAGGCCGTTTCTAAGGAGGGAGTAATGTCAGGACTCTGAACATTTTTTATTACCTTTTATTCATTACTGCCCTTTTTCAAGATGGCGTCTTTTGTCTCATGTGCACTTGTCTTCCTACTATAAAACTCAACCCCAGCCTTCAGTCTGTGCTAGAGTATTCTGCTTTGCATCCAGCTCCTGATTTCTCCCTGGCCTTGCACCTGGTCCTGTGAACCTGTGTTGGAGATCCTGCCACTCTGCTCTGAGCTCCTGCTGCATACACCAGTGTTCAGTAATCCTCCTTCATCTGCTGCTCGTGTTACTTCCATCTGCATTTGCTGGACATGTAAGCTGTTTGCTGCTCTGCAAAGCCTGAGACTATTAATCAGGCCTCCCTGGTTGAGCTAAGTTATGATTTGAACTTCCTTATAAGCATATCTATCTGTGTCTGGACTAAAGACTAGGATTTATTCGTGTCAAGTATCCTCAAGAATAACTGTGCTTCATAGACTTTCTGCTTGTTTGGATTTTCCTCTGAAGTTTCCTATTGACTGCTAAGCTGCGTTTAATATTTACACCAAGTGTTGTGGACTTGAGTTTCTCTCTGCACCTGTTTGAATCACCGTGTGATAATATAGACTTTACCACTTATAAACTGTGTCCTGTTGTCTTGTTCCACGCAAAGAGTCTCCTGAGTTATCCCCTGTAATTATTACCGTCAGATTCTTCGGGAACCTCGGGCCTTTGTTCATCACTCTCATCCTCTTCTTCCTATACCGCCGTGGGAACTGGCTCGAGTGTCTCTGGTACCTCTCCTACTCATACAGGATCTTTCAATAGGCAAGACCGAAGCATATTCCGATGAACTATCGAAGTAGGAGAGCTCCTTTCTCCTTCAGGTTTAATCTCATATACAGGCCCCTCGGAGCGGACTCGTCGCTTTACCTGGTACGGGTCCTTTTCCCGCTGATTTTCCAGTTTGTCTTGAGGACGTCTTTCTCGCACTAAGACAAAGTCTACGACCTGAAGATCTGTTGCCCATGGTGGAGTTCTCTCGGCATGCTCCAACTCTCAAAGCCTGGTCTGTACCAACCGATGTAAAGTCTGCAGGCGATAACGATGTTCTTGAACTCAGGAGGACACCCCCGTCCGCGGGTAGTCTTCTTCTGGATCCAACTCTGAGTGATTCCTTTTCCTGCACAGCCGAATAAGAGGGAATAGGGGGTATAACTCGTGGTTCGATGTACTTGATTGTTGAATATCCAAACCAACTCTGATACACTCAGGCCAACGGGCTTTCCGATCTTCTTCCAAAGTTCTCAACATTTGAATTAATGTCCGGTTGAACCGTTCACAGGTGCCATTTCCCTGAGGGTGATACTGTGTGGTGCGAGATTTGTCAATCCGGTACATACAATGTAACTCATCACTTTTCCCAAGAAACAGGCTCCCTGGTCAGAATGGATCCGTCTGGGACAGCCGTAAAGTTGAATGAAATTTTTTCAGATTGTGTGTGCAGCTGATTCCGCAATTTGATCTCGGGTTGGAGTCACAACGGCAAATTTCGTGAAGTGATCTACCATCACTAAACAATGTTCAAACCCATGGTGGGCCAGCCTGATGGTCAGATAGTCTATCATTAACAGCTCCAGCGGGGCGGATGTCACAATGGACTGCATGGGGACTCTGCTCCAGCAGTTAAGCCAATTCATATGTCTTGCATGCCCTACAAGTCTCTTCCACTACCACCTTCAGCCGAGGATAAATGAACCGCTGTAACCTCTGAAAAGTCATTTCCTGACCAAAGTGCGCTCCTTTTTCATGTGCTTCGGTGGTTATCTCGGACAACAGTGTTTCTGGAATTATGACTTGCCAGGTGGCACCTAGCTCCGTCTGAAGTTGCACTTTCCAATACAGCAATCCATTTTTCATCTGAAGGCATTCCCACTGTCAAAGAATAAGCAGACTCTCCAGGGATAGAGTATTTCTGTCTGCCAAACTGGGAAGTCTCTTCAATGTCACACACCGTTTCAGCAGAGCAAGCTCACTATCTTCTTGTTGTAACCGGACCCAATCATCCTGGGATCGGCCCAAGATGCCCCCGTGGGTCAGGGTTTGCACCTGGTCCTGGCGGGTTCTAGGAACCTGGGAATCTCATTTTCCAGCTCTTCATCCCTCAGGTTTATTATGTTTTATCCTGGATAGAGCATCAGCATGAGTGTTCTCCTCTCCCCTTTTGTAAGCAATTTTGTACCGAAACTTTGCCATTCTGGCCACCCATCGCTGTTCCAGAACTCCCAGCCTCGCATTTTGCAGATGAGCCAATGGATTGTTGTTGGTGAATGCTAGTACTTCAGAACCGGACAAATATTCTGCAACCTCTCAGTCATAGCCCACACCAACACCTCCAACTTAAAGGCAACATGTCACCCCCAAAATCAAAGGTGAGCTAAGCCCACCAACATCAGGGGCTTATCTACATCATTCTGTAATGCTGTAGATAAGCCCCCGATGTATCCTCAAAGATGAGAAAAAGTGGTTAGATTATACTCACCCAGGGGCGGTCCCAGTCCGTTTCTGGTCCGATGGGTGTCGTGAGCCGGTGCCTCTCATCTTTTTACGATGACGTCCTCTTCTTGTCTTCACGCCGCGGCTCCGGCACAGGCGTACTTTGCCTTGTTGAGAGCAGAGCAAAGTACTGCAGTGCACAGGTGCTGGGCCTCTCTGACCTTCCCCGGCACCTGCGCACTGCAGTACTTTGCTCTGCCCTCACCAGGGCAAAGTACGCCTGCGCCGCAGGATGAAAACAAGAAGAGGACGTCATCGTAAGAAGATGGGAGGCACCGGACCACGACGCCCATCGGACCAGAAACGGACCGGGACCGCCCCTGGGTGAGTATGGCAGCACGGTGGCGCAGTGCTTAGCACAGCAGCCTTGCAGCGCTGGAGTCCTGGGTTCTAATCCCACCTTGGACAACATCTGCAAAGAGTTTGTATGTTCTCCCCGTGTTTGCTTGGGTTTCCTCCCACATTCTAAAGACATACTGATAGGGAATTTAGATTGTGAGTCCCATCGGGGACAGCGATGATAATGTGTGCAAACTGTAAAGCGCTGCGTAATATGTTAGCGCTATATAAAAATAAAGATTATTATTATTATATTATAGTATAATCTAACCTCTTTTTCTCATCTTTCAGGATACATCGGGGGCTTATCTAAAGCATTACAGAATGCATTACAGAATGCTGTAGGTAAGCCCGATACCGGTGGGCTTAGCTCACCTTCGATGATTTTGGGGGTGACAGGTTCCCTTTAAAGAAACTGTAATTGTCTGGATTACATTCGGAATCGTGAAGGGACCGACTTGCGTAAGCGATCACATTCTCTCGTCCGTCCTGTATCTGTGACAACACAGCCCCAAGTCCAAGCAAACTCCCGTCAGTGTGGAGAATAAACAGTTGAGAAACGTGTTCTCTTGTAGAAGGAGTTATTTACTAATTGATGAATGGCTGTGGTTGCCATCTGATATTATTGTTGTCTTCTCACAGGGTCAGTGAATAGTCCTGTTTGCTAATATGCTAATGACATATTGAACTAGCTTGTTGAAACAATGAGCCCCTGAGACCTTCCCCCTCCTGACCTGTGAATGAGGAGAGGGACTTGTAAATATCAGGGAGGTGACACACAGATCAGTCTTGTGTGGAATGATGATGTGAACACAGCACGTCAGAGAGAAGGGGAAGCATATGGACCATTTTTTATCCTCTGTCTGCTGGATTATTGGACTCTCATCTCCTTGGACATTTATCCGGTTACTGAACTGCATTCGTGTTCTGGACTATTTTATCCTTTGTGTGGCGGATCGTATATGGACCTTTCTTATTTTTGCCTAAATAAAGGTCATGGAATTGTTTACTATACTCTAGCTCTGCTGATTGTGAGGTACCGGAGAAGGACCCTGTGACAACTGTGATGTCCTGATCCTCTAAGTTGACACAGCGTACAGGAACAGATCCATCACACACAATGGCTAACGTACGTGCCACCAAGAATCCCGAGGGAAGTTGCTCTGAAAAAGAAGGCTCAAATTGAATCTCAACTCCTTCCAATGGGACGCGAGCTCGGACGGGTAAGGTAAGTACTGTTTGTCCGGGTGGTAGAATAAGTTTGGTAGAGGGGGGAACGATCACTTTTCCTCACACTCCTCCATCACGGCAAGACGCTTGAGCTACATGAACTAACTGTTGGAATACTCTCCTCTGAGGGGAATGTGGGCTCCACGGCTTCAGTCTTGCTAGAGGGTTCGATGAGGATCATTCTGAATTCTTTTAAGACGTTCATTCCCAGAGTGACTGTGTGTCCGCTACTCACTTCTCCCTGGGTTAGCACCACACCCTTTCGTCCCAGATCCTTTCCACAAATGGAGATCTGCATCCACACCACCCCTATGACCGGAAATGGGCAGTTGGTTGGCAGCCATCAACTTTATCACTGGGCCCCACTCAGGCCACCTCGCTTCTGGAAAATGTCGCCGAAAGTACGTTTCTGGCATCGTTGTCACCTGGGAGCCCGTGTCCACCAGGCAACGCACTGCATGACCATCAAATTCAGCTCAAACCAGACGGCACGTTGACACTAGATTTGTGGGACTTCCACTACTCCTCCACGTCTGTCTGGCTCGGGGCGGCGTCCTCCTGGCTCGAAACCTTCCAGTTTAATGGATGAAGGGGTGGAATTCTTCCCCGCCATTTACACTCCCGTACTATATGTCCATTCTCACCACAATTAAAGCAAGTGAGGGATCTCTGTCGATGAAGCACTCTATTATCATGGTGGGACTCCAGGCCTTCCCTTTCCCCTGCTGGATTTTCAGCAGCCTCCGACTTCTTTTTAACGTCAGCCAATTCTCCTTTAATATTCAGAAGTTCTCTCCTCAACTCTTACACCCATTGGGGTTCAGTGATTGCATTTACGGACACCTCCCGGCTCCGGACCTTCCTCACTGGGACTCTCACCCCCTGATCTTGCTCACGCGTGTGCGCTTTACTTCCTATCTCAGAAAAAGTCATACGATAGTTTAACCGCACAAGCTCCCACAGGGCCTGTCGTCAGTGCGTTCCGTAAACCCGTTACTAAAAGGTCTCGCAGCATTATGTCCATAGGGCCTATACCAATGCCATGTTTCCTAACAATCGCAGTATGTAACTCTTGCAGTGCATTCATGTACTGATTCAGTCTCAACCTCCCTCTGCATGGGACTAAAGAGGCGCGTCCTCAGTTCCACTACGTCTGTGGGTCTCTTCCAAAATTTGCAGCACCTTATTAAGGGTGTCCCGCTCCCTGTGGGGGCCATAACATAACTGAGTCTCTGGCTTCTCTATCTAATGCCATAATAGCCACCTCAGCTTCCAATGCAAGGGGCCATGGGGTGCATCCTCATCATACCCCTTATGCGTTCAGTCCAGCTCCACAACATGGGGTCGCTCCCCGTAAACTTTGGCAAATTGTTCAACATTGCCCCCCTGTGAGATACTGGAACTAGGGCCACCACCAACTGCTTGGTCTGCCGGCTCCGTGCTGTTAGACTGCCTCCTGCTGACTACGCCAAGTGTAAGGTACGTAGTGTCTAGCAGGTACGCGGGATGCAGTGACGAGCAGGAGGCAGAGCAAGAGTTAACAGGGTTTTTTACATAAAGTTATCACAGCAGTAAATACTCCACGCAGGGAGTAAGGAGATGAGAGTATATGGAAACACAAAGTGTTAACGGTAATAGAGTAATAAAAGAGTGTCAAATAACGAGTTAATTTATCAGTCTCTGGTTCCTGGACGGTGGAGGCTGGAAAATACCAGGATGGCGCCGTCGGTGACGCGAGAAGTCTGTGAGCTGGTCCTGGAGGAAAGTGAAGCACTGTCTCTGCATGGCAGCGAAGTATCCTGGGCTTCATACGCGTGGTCTCGTGGTCCTGGAAAGAGGTGCTGTTCGATGAAAGGTCTGAAGCACCGCGAATGGTGCACAAAGTCCCGGAGTGGAGGCCGCTACTACAATCAGCGTGCACCGAAGGATCGGTACTGCGTTGTGTGTCGGTACTGCGTTGCGTGTCGGCAGTTGGCAGCGCTACAAACCGGTTAGTACTGTTGAGATCAAAGGGTCGCGGGGAAATAGCCTCTTGAGACACACAGTCTGCATGAGCGGGGAATGGAAGGGTGTAACGCCGGCCTGCTGGTTGGCGTCGGTTAGCGGAGGGAGTCCACCTTCTCTTGTCGCACACGCTGGGTACCTGCCAAAAGCCCCGTTCCTGAACGCTCAGTCTCTTCTAGATCAGACCCGCCCCCAACAGTCAGATGCAAAGGCCTGTCCGGTCAGAAAATCCTTCCCCCGGCAACAATGGTGACAGCCCCGACACGCAAGAGAGACCACTATCCCGATCCATCTTCCTACAATACTGTGTGCTGAGCTGTGTATCTAATCCTCTCCTGTGTGATACTGTCTGCTGAGCTGTGTATCTAATCCTATCCTGTGTGATACTGTCTGCTGAGCCGTGTATCTAATCCTCTCCTGTGTGATACTGACTTCTGAGCCGTGTATCTAATCCTCTCCTGTGTAATACTGTCTGCTGAGCTGTGTATCTAATCCTCTCCTGTGTGATACTGTCTGCTGAGCTGTGTATCTAATCCTCTCCTGTGTGATACTGTCTGCTGAGCTGTGTATCTAATCCTCTCCTGTGTGATACTGTCTGCTGAGCTGTGTATCTAATCCTCTCCTGTGTGATACTGTCTGCTGAGCTGTGTATCTAATCCTGTCATGTGTGATACTGTCTGCTGAGCCGTGTATCTAATCCTCTCCTGTGTGATACTGACTGCTGAGCCGTGTATCTAATCCTCTCCTGTGTGATACTGACTGCTGAGCTGTGTATCTAATCCTCTCCTGTGTGATACTGTCTGCTGAGCTGTGTCTAATCCTATCCTGTGTGATACTGTCTGCTGAGCTGTGTATCTAATCCTCTCCTGTGTGATACTGTCTGCTGAGCTGTGTCTAATCCTATCCTGTGTGATACTGTCTGCTGAGCTGTGTATCTAATCCTCTCCTGTGTGATACTGTCTGCTGAGCTGTGTCTAATCCTATCATGTATCTAATCCTATCCTGTGTGATACTGACTGCTGAGCCGTGTATCTAATCCTCTCCTGTGTGATACTGTCTGCTGAGCTGTGTATCTAATCCTCTCCTGTGTGATACTGTCTGCTGAGCTGTGTCTAATCCTATCCTGTGTGATACTGTCTGCTGAGCTGTGTATCTAATCCTATCCTGTGTGATTACTGTCTGCTGAGCTGTGTATCTAATCCTATCATGTGTGGTACTGACTGCTGAGCCGTGTATCTAATCCTATCCTGTGTGATTACTGTCTGCTGAGCTGTGTATCTAATCCTATCATGTATCTAATCCTATCCTGTGTGATACTGTCTGCTGAGCTGTGTATCTAATCCTATCCTGTGTGATTACTGTCTGCTGAGCTGTGTATCTAATCCTATCATGTGTGGTACTGACTGCTGAGCTGTGTATCTAATCCTATCCTGTGTGATACTGACTGCTGAGCTGTGTATCTAATCCTCCCCTGTATGATACTGTATGCTGAGCCGTGTATCTAATCCTCCGGTGTGTTACTGTCTGCGGAGCTGTATCTAATCCTCGGTGACTTAGGTACACAGCACAGACCCTTTATTCCTGCAGGTGACAGTTCTCAGATATGAGGTGTCAGGGCTCATTTATATATGATAACGGCAGCAGAACAACCAATCAGATTGCAGCTTTCGTCTTCTATTTCGCGATGTAGGAATTATATCAGCGATGTGATTGGTTACTGTCAGTAGCACTTTTCCTCTTCTTTTCTCCAGACTGTATCTGTGTGTAGATGACTGCTCCACCTGCGGGAGATGATGGGGGTTATTATACTCTGTATAATATATGTATGCAGTGTATACAGTGTATACTTCACTTACCTCTAGCATCTGCCAGCAATAACAATGGCCGCTCTGGCGCCGCCGGCTTTGACCAATCAGCTCTTCCAGTTTGGTCACACGATCGCTCCTCTCCGACAAGATGGCGGACGAACTGCCTGCTGAGCTGGACGTGGTGCTGCTGGGCACAGGTGCGGACACCGGGGGATGTGGTATCGGTGTGTGTGTGTGTGACCCTGCGGAGGGCGGAGCCAGAGGGCGACCCGGGCTGGTGGGAGGAGAGGTGCATGTGGCCCCCGGGGGCCCCGCACATACCGGACACTGGTGACATCACCATGGTGTCATGCTTATTCCTACCCTCAGCTGCAGATACAGTGTGGTAATAGGAGCAGAAGACCCCACAGAGGGGAGTCCGGGGGGTAACGGGGGCAGGTGGTGTAATAATGGGGTCTGTCACCAGAGAGGATAAAGGGGGAGAAGGTGGTGCTGTAATAACGGGGTCTGTCACCAGAGAGGGGGAAACCAACAGTCACCTGGGGGAGCGCAGCGAAGAACGTGGTGCTGTAATAATGGGGTCTGTCACCAGAGAGGATAAGGGGGAGAAGGTGGTGCTGTAATAATGGGGTCTGTCACCAGAGAGGGGGAAACAGACAGTCACCTGGGGGAGCGCAGCGGAGAACGTGGTGCTGTAATAACGGGGTCTGTCACCAGAGAGGGGGAAATGGACAGTCACCTGGGGGAGCGCAGCGGAAAACGTGGTGCTGTAATAACGGGGTCTGTCACCAGAGAGGGGGAAACCGACATTCACATGGGGGGAGCGCAGCGGAGAACGTGGTGCTGTAATAATGGGGTCTGTCACCAGAGAGGGGGAAACCGACAGTCACATGGGGGAGCGCAGCGGAGAACGTGGTGCTGTAATAACGGGGTCTGTCACCAGAGAGGGGGAAACAGACAGTCTCCTGGGGGAGCGCAGCGGAGAACGTGGTGCTGTAATAACGGGGTCTGTCACCAGAGAGGGGGAAACCGACAGTCACCTGGAGGAGCGCAGCGGAGAGCGTGGTGCTGTAATAACGGGGTCTGTCACCGGAGAGGATAAGGGGGAGAACGTGGTGCTGTAATAACGGGGTCTGTCACCAGAGAGGGGGAAACCGGCAGTCACCTGGGGTAGCGCAGCAGAGAACGTGGTGCTGTAATAACGGGGTCTGTCACCAGAGAGGGGGAAACGGACAGTCACCTGGGGAGCGCAGCGGAGAACGTGGTGCTGTAATAACGGCGTCTGTCACAAGAGAGGGGGAAACGGACAGTCACCTGGAGGAGCGCAGCGGAGAACGTGGTGCTGTAATAACGGGTCTGTCACCAGAGAGGGGGAAACAGACAGTCACCTGGAGGAGTGCAGCGGAGAACGTGGTGCTGTAATAATGGGGTCTGTCACCAGAGAGGGGGAAACCGGCAGTCACCTGGGGGAGCGCAGCGGAGAACGTGGTGCTGTAATAACGGGGTCTGTCACCAGAGAGGGGGAAACGGACAGTCACCTGGAGGAGCGCAGCGGAGAACGTGGTGCTGTAATAACGGGGTCTGTCACCAGAGAGGTGGAAACTGACAGTCACCTGGAGGAGCGCAGCGGAGAATGTGGTGCTGTAATAACGGGGTCTGTCACCAGAGAGGGGGAAACGGACAGTCACCTGGAGGAGCGCAGCGGAGAACGTGGTGCTGTAATAACGGGGTCTGTCACCACAGATTGGGAAACCGACAAAGCAGAGTCACCTGCAGGAGCGCAGCGGAGAATGGCATCAGGACAGGATGAGGCCACTGAGGTATATCCAGAAGTCAAAAGCGTGACCCGGAACGTGATGGAGTACGTGGCACTGCGGGGATATAGATTTCCGCAGACCGCCACATAGGCTATCGCCACACGTAGCCCTCAACCACCAAGTAACGCCACAAATCCTGTGCATAGTAAAGCCAACAGTAACAATGGGTGCATACAGATGTACGAGGACTAACAAGCTCAATAGCAATCAGTGCAGGATCCATAATGAACAAATCATTGCTGTGCATGGAAACAAATGAAAATGAAAGGGTCTCTGGCAGTCAGGTGCCAAAAGGACAGATGGGAGCTGTCACGATATTGTATGGAATGTAATATGATTTCGTAGCTTTGCTGTTTGCCCAAACCCCTCCCCCCCTTCTCTTTGCTTATAAGTGTGTGTGAAGCTATTCTTCTCAATGCTCTGCCCTGACCCAATCCCAGGAAGGTTTATTGCGCTTGTAGAGGAACAAATCTCCCTCCAGCTGAAAACTGGTCGGATACCCTTCTCAAGACATGCGGCCCTTTGTTCTGTTATAGTAAGATATTGGGCCAACGGTTTAAGCTAGGAAAATAATAAATACATATTGCTAATGTCCATCGGCGTGCCTGTCAGCCCCTGTAAGCATGAGCTTCTAATTCCACCAGGTAAATAAGTACAGATTTCTCTGGAACTGAGTGTCCCTACTAGCCGGAATTTAGTATCTATAGAGAGCAAATCTTAATACAAGATGAATGCTGGGTGTGTTATGATTCTGACATGTTTGGTAGCGGAGATGCAGGCAGTAGACAAACTTGTGTTAAATTTACCAAGACCGAAGAGATAGGAGGGATTGTGTAAACCAGCCCTGTTGGTGATGTCATAAGTTTCTGCTAGGCTCCCAGCAGTTAGTTTTTACCTGAGGAGCCTGACTGCCAGTCCTGATGCATTGGGACATATGGGAACTTCCCCCACCCCCCCACTAGCCTGGTTGCCTGCAATATCCTGAGAACATGTGAGTGTACCCTTTTCTCATTTAATCCCTTTATTTTATAATTACCTTGTATATTTCAATTGTCTCTTTTGTAACATACTTGTAATATTTTTCTATAAACACTGCCTTATCTTCGGAGTAAAATATTTAATACTAGTTTCGTTCTTCATGCTCTAAAACGTACCTTAAGCCTTCTGAAGGGAATTACGCTACTGTTTTGGGTTAGCTTCGGACCCGTTTAATCGAAGCTGGTGGCAGCATCCCGTGTGCGGGCCTTTGGGTGTCGTTGTAGCGACGGTGGCGTTGATAATTATTGTTCCTGCCTGAGTGGGAGTATTTATATTGCCTCGCCGCAGCGTGCCCAATAGCCAGTACATAGCAGGAAGCCTTTCTGGGGTCTAATTACTCTAGGTGCAGTACCTAATCTGACCTGAGGGTAAGCGGGGCGCCAGAGAGCTGCAAGTTTTAACTGGAACTGTAAGCGGGATATACATAAATCCCTGCAGTTCGTGTTATATTGAAGAGCAGTGGGATACCTAAAATAAGCCCCTGTTGTAAACTAAGAGGTCAATAGCCTTGTGTGTGTTTTTTCATCACATTGTAGCAGTGGAGGGATAACTAAGATAAGCCCCCCTGCACATGTGATAGCCGTCTGTTGGCCTATGGTCACCCCGATCCGTGACGTAGGGGTGACGGTCACGGTGTGAATCGTGACAAACGTGGCAGCGGGGTGGATTCATGACAGGAGCAATGATACAGAGCCGGTACAAATACTCAGTACGTGTAAAATCCTCGTCATGATAAAGTGCACACAATGGGGGCGATGACAAAAACTGTCAAGTAGCAAAACTGTCCTGGATGCCCATAGAAAACAATCACAACCCAGCGTTCACTTCTCACTAATTAAAGGGAACCTGTCACCACGTTTTTGGAAGATGGGATAAAAATAGCGTTAAATAGGGGCAGAGGTGGGCGTTACATTAGTGTGTGTGTTATGCGTTTATTACCCACCTAAGTTGCCGAAATAACTTTGCAAAGTCTCCGTTTTCGCCTGTCAATCAGGCTGGTCAGGTCACATGGGCGTGGTGTCTTCCCCCAGATTTGGCGTAGTTTTCCGTTGGTGGCGTAGTGGTGTGCGCATGCCCAAAGTCCGGAATCCTCTTCCAGGGGATTTAAAATAGCGCGGTGTTCGTTATTGCATTGGTGATCGGTGGGCGCGGCCATCTTCCTTTGGCCGCGCGTGCGCAGAAGCGGCGCTCTGCTGGCCGCGGCTTCAGGAAAATGGCCGCGGGATGCCGCGCGTGCGCAGATGGATATCGCGGCGGCCATTTTCCTGAAGCCGCGGCCAGCAGAGCGCCGCTTCTGCGCACGCGCGGCCAAAGGAAGATGGCCGCGCCCACCGATCACCAATGCAATAACGAACACCGCGCTATTTTAAATCCCCTGGAAGAGGATTCCGGACTTTGGGCATGCGCACACCACTACGCCACCAACGGAAAACTACGCCAAATCTGGGGGAAGACAACGCCCATGCGACCTGACCAGCCTGATTGACAGGCGAAAACGGAGACTTTGCAAAGTTATTTCGGCAACTTAGGTGGGTAATAAACGCATAACACACACACTAATGTAACGCCCACCTCTGCCCCTATTTAACGCTATTTTTATCCCATCTTCCAAAAACGTGGTGACAGGTTCCCTTTAATGAAATATTCACAATAAAACACTTCAATATTAACATTTTTTGGTTTAGTTGAAATTCAAAATTTTTTTTTTTGCTGTCACTTTACACAACTATATGAAATAGTCATGAATACTAAGATAATGGATAATCCATAACAACACATAATATAATTACCCCGATAGGTAAATGTAATCAGGAATCCATGCACATCGGTAAAGTGAGAACCTACCTAGAGGTATCCGGAGCCCCAACGCACGTTTCACCCTGCTTCTTCAGGGGGCCTCTGTGACATCATATGTGCCAGATATCGTCCCCTCTTTTAACGCTCCAGTACTGATATAACATCCAGACATTACACCATATGTGACTGACATCATCGCCTCTTATAATTCTCCAATACTGATATAACCTCCAGAAATTATATCATATGTTACTGATATCAGCCCCTCTTATAACGCTCCAGTACTGATATAACCTCCAGACATTACATCACATGTGACAGATATCAGACCCTCTTATAACGCTCCAGTACTGATATAACCCCCAGACATTACACCATATGTGACTGATATCAGCCCCTCTTATAACGCTCCATTACTGATATAACCTCCAGACATTACATCATATGTGACAGATATCAGACCCTCTTATAACGCTCCAGTACTGATATAACCTCCAGACATTACATCATATGTGACTGATATCAGCCTCTTCTAACACTCCAGTACTGATATAACCTCCAGACATTACATCATGTGTGACTGATATCAGCCTCTCTTATAACACTCCAGTACTGATATAACCTCCAGACATTACACCATATGAGACTGATATCAGCCCCTCTTATAATGCTCCAGTACTGATATAACCTCCAGACATTACACCATATGAGACTGATATCGGCCCCTCTTATAATGCACCAGTACTGATATAACCTCCAGACATTACATCATATGTGACTGATATCAGCCTCTTATAACGCTCCAGTACTGATATAACCTCCAGACATTACATCATATGTGACTAGTATCAGCCTCTTATAACGCTCTAGTACTGATATAACCTCCAGACATTACACCATATGTGACTAATATCAGCCTCTTATAACGCTCCAGTACTGATCTAACCTCCAGACATTACATCATATATGACTGATATCAGCCCCTCTTATAATGCTCCAGTACTGGTATAACCTCCAGACATTACACCATATGTGACTGATATCAGCTTCTTATAACACACCAGTACTGATATAACCTCCAGACATTAAACCATATGTGACTGATATCAGCCTCTTATAACGCTCCAGTACTGATATAACCCCCAGACATTACACCATATGTGACTGATATCAGCCTCTCTTATAACGCTCCAGTACTGATATAACCTCCATACATTACACCATATGTGACTGATATCAGCCCCTCTTATAATTCTCCAGTACTGATATAACCTCCAGACATTACACCATATGTGACTGATATCAGCCCCTCTTATAGCGCTCCAGTACTGATATAACCCCCAGACATTACACCATATGTGACTGATATCAGCCCCTCTTATAACGCTCCAGTACTGATATACCCTCCAGACATTACATCATATGTGACTGATATCAGCCCCTCTTATAGCGCTCCAGTACTGATATAACCCCCAGACATTACACCATATGTGACTGATATCAGCCCCTCTTATAACGCTCCAGTACTGATATAACCTCCAGACATTACACCATATGAGACTGATATCGGCCCCTCTTATAATGCACCAGTACTGATATAACCTCCAGACATTACATCATATGTGACTGATATCAGCCTCTTATAACGCTCCAGTACTGATATAACCTCCAGACATTACACCATATGTGACTGATATCAGCCCCTCTTATAACGCTCCAGTACTGATATAATGTCTCATATTGGGGTTGCGTTTTGTATCTCCTTGCGTTGCCGCCGGTGTTTCCTGGTGACCGCGATCTTTGTGGTTAGTGGGGCGGAGGGGAGTATTTGCTAATGGTCGCTAGTTGCATTCATCCCTTGAAAATTGTGTATATTTCCATCTGGCCGAGCGTCCGGCCCATTAATACTCAGTAATGGAGCATGACGGAGCGATTCTGCCTCGCGCTCCTGGTAAAGTAAGATCTATTCCTCCTCCGTGATTGTCAGGGGGCTCCGTGCCCCCCGCACTCACGCACCAAAACGTATCTTCATTTTTGCGTCTGATATTTTTTATCTGCTCATTGTGTATTGATTTCTCTTCTGCAATGATAAAAATAAATGTGGCGGCTGCAGAAGTTTTGGTAAGTTTGTGTCTTTCGTCTTGTCAGAGGAGGGGGTGAGCTTTCTGTCTGACCTCAGAGCAGTCAGGTCTATTCACAAGGGGCTAATCTTAAATAAGGAGAGAAACTGTCGCCCCCAATCCCAGAGACTGGCTCACACACTAACTTACACTGGGAATGTCCCTGAGAACAGATAATTATAAGTAATAGTCTGAACTGTATTCGATAGTTGGAAAGGAAAGTGAGGGATTTTTTAAAATGGCATTTTTAATTTTACTCCAGAGCTGCACTCAGTATTCTGCTGGTGCAGTCACTGTGTACATACATTACTGATCCTGAGTTACATCCTGTATTATACCCCAGAGCTGCACTCACTATTCTGCTGGTGCAGTCACTGTGTACATACATTACATTACTGATCCTGAGTTACATCCTGTATTATACTCCAGAGCTGTACTCACTATTCTGCTGGTGCAGTCGCTGTGTACATACATTACATTACTGATCCTGAGTTACATCCTGTATTGTACCCCAGAGCTGCACTCACTATTCTGCTGGTGCAGTCACTGTGTACATACATTACATTACTGATCCTGAGTTACATCCTGTATTGTACCCCAGAGCTGCACTCACTATTCTGCTGGTGCAGTCACTGTGTACATACATTACATTACTGATCCTGAGTTACATCCTGTATTATACCCCAGAGCTGCACTCACTATTCTGCTGTTGCAGTCACTGTGTACATACATTACATTACTGATCCTGAGTTACATCCTGTATTATACCCCAGAGCTGCACTCACTATTCTGCTGGTGCAGTCACTGTGTGCATACATTACGTTACTGATCCTGAGTTACATCCTGTATTATACTCCAGAGCTGCACCCACTATTTTGCTGGTGCAGTCACTGTGTACATACATTACATTACTGATCCTGAGTTACATCCTGTATTATACCCCAGAGCTGCACTCACTATTCTGCTGGTGCAGTCACTGTGTACATATATTACATTACTGATCCTGAGTTACATCCTGTATTGTACCCCAGAGCTGCACTCACTATTCTGCTGGTGCAGTCACTGTGTACATACATTACTGATCCTGAGTTAGCTCCTGTATTACACTCCAGAGCTGCACTCCATCTTCTCCTGCAGTCACTGTGCACACGATGCCTGTTGACGTCTGAGGTGACTGCAGTCTTCCCTTTCTCACTAGGGGTCCATCTCGTGGCTTTGTCCCCCCCTTCCTTGGTTTACACTGCAGTTCTGCTTCCTTAGTACTGAGCTGTGATTATTGCCCCACGTTCAGTCTTAGTTGGTGTGGGGGTCTTTCTGACCTCCCCTTTCCCTTCAGCTGTGTGGGTTATTGCTCTGCATTCCCTGTGATGTCACCCCCTCCCTGATCTGCTGTCCAGTGATCCAGCAGTTTTAGCTCTTTGATTCCAGATTATTGGATTTTTGCTTTTTGCTTTGTCTCTAAAGAATACCTGAATAGTGACTCTTCCTCCCTTACACTTCGCACTTGGAGATCCGTCTGTGCTAATAATGATGACGTCTTTTTCCGCAGGCCTGCC
This sequence comes from Ranitomeya variabilis, assembly GCF_051348905.1. Lineage (NCBI taxonomy): Eukaryota > Metazoa > Chordata > Amphibia > Anura > Dendrobatidae > Ranitomeya > Ranitomeya variabilis. Next base: position 391,334,362 of record NC_135233.1, on the reverse strand, counting down.
GGAGTCGATCATTGCAGCCGCCTGCTCCAGGATCGGACAGCGTGTCCTCCATCTTGACTCGTAAGTAGCCCCCGATCTGCGGCTGTGCACACCATGGTTTCCAGTAAAGCCTCTCTTGTTTGTAGGTTGTATCATCCAGGTACTCTGGAGATTTTGGACAGTGAGAATGTTATTAGGAGCCCTGGAGATAATGGTTACACTTTAACCCTTTAAAAGGCTAGGTCCTTAAACAACATTCATGTCCTGATGATTGATGGGGCTCCGGCTGCTGGATCCTCCTTTGATCCCCAGAATAAGGGTTATGAAGTCCTCTGTGTGAATGGAGCATGCACTGAGCATGCGCGACCACATCTCCTGTATAGAGGAGATCGTGGTCGCACATGCTCAGTGCTGCTTCTCTTGGGGCTATGGAGCATTTTTCTTTTTTTTTTTTTTTTTTTAAATCATGTTTTTCATCTTTCATCCAGACAGCTGGAGTCTAGTTACTGCAGATGTGAGTACTTTATGGAGAGGACCCAGGGGCTGATCTGCTTCATACAGCAGTGGGTCCACTGGGCAATACAGCAGGCACCCAAAAGTAACCGCCCAATCACAGCACTTTAACATCAATAGTGACAATGGCATTTAACAGGTTAAAAATGGGGGGGGGGGGGGGGTCTTTCTTCCATGGGTGCCAATGTGTTGTTGGAGCCCACTGAAGCCCCCCATATCTGCTATATTGCTACAGGAAGAGTTACTCATCGCTAGATTGAATAGGTAATGGAGCAAAAACTGCCCCAGCTCCCTAAAGGGGGTAATAAAAATATAAGATGGAAAAGGTGAAATTACTCTCTTTAATTCAATCATAGGTGAAAAGCAATAAAAATGAAGAAAATATAATTGGTTTCACTATATGGTTTGTTTAAACTAATAAGCTACAAAAATATTTAAAGGGGTTACCTGGGACTTTTTTTGAGGGGGGCGTGGCTAGGAACTTGTAGGTAATTGCTATCTACCCGCCTGTTCTGCCCTGTGTGGATTTCTGCCGGCTCAGATCTGGTACTTCTGCGGCTTCCAGTGACCTCACATTGACTGGGCAGCGCCTTCTGGTCTGCTCTGTTGATGGGGGCGTGGGCACCAACGTCATGCTGATTGTGTCAGCAGGCTCCCTCTGTCGATGGGGCGTCGGTGCCGACATGCTTACTGACAACTTGCTCCCTCTGTCAATGGGGTCTTCAGTGCAGATGTCATGCTGATTGACAGCCATCACCATCTGTCTATAGGGCCGTCAGTCCTCAGTTCTGACATGCTTACTGACAACCTGCTCCCTCTGTCAGTGTGGTCTTCAGTGCAGATGTCATGCTGATTGACAGCCATCACCATCTGTCTATAGGGCCGTCAGTCCTCAGTTCTGACATGCTTACTGACAACCTGCTCCCTCTGTCAGTGTGGTCTTCAGTGCAGATGTCATGCTGATTGACAGCCATCACCATCTGTCTATGGGCTGTTAGTGCTCAGTTCTGACATCATGCTTACTGACAACCTGCTCCCTCTGTCAGTGAGGTCTTCAGTGCAGACGTCATGCTGATTGACAGCCATCACCATCTGTCTATGGGGCCGTTAGTGCTCAGTTCTGACATCATGCTTACTGACAACCTGCTCCCTCTGTCAGTGTGGTCTTCAGTGCAGATGTCATGCTGATTGACAGCCATCACCATCTGTCTATGGGCTGTTAGTGCTCAGTTCTGACATCATGCTTACTGACAACCTGCTCCCTCTGTCAGTGAGGTCTTCAGTGCAGACGTCATGCTGATTGACAGCCATCACCATCTGTCTATGGGGCCGTTAGTGCTCAGTTCTGACATCATGCTTACTGACAACCTGCTCCCTCTGTCAGTGAGGTCTTCAGTACAGACGTCATGCTGATTGACGGCCATCACTATCTGTCGATGGGGCACTTAAGTGCTCATTTTCGACATCATGCTTCTTGACAACTGTCTCTCTGTCTGATGGGGTGTCAGTGACCACGTCATGCTGATTGACAGCCAGCTCCCTCTGTTGGTGGAGGCGTCAGTGCCGATGTCAAGCTGATTGACAGCCGGCATGCAGTTGGGTAACTGCATTGAGTCCATTGATGCAAAGCAAAAAGATCAGCACATCCAAGCTAGTGTGAACAGGTGCCAACAAAAAAGCATATACCTTGAAAATTGATAAAGGTTGCACTATAATTTACCAAGAATAATTACTCTAGAATAATGAAACAGTATTACTGCCACAGAAAATGGGGAAAAATGGAAACAAATGCTGTATAGTGTGTATATATATGAAATATTCATCTGCACAATTGCTATGAGGAATACAGTAAAAATGAAGGTACTTAGCGCATAAATTGGCCAATATATGTGAGCCCAACTGCGATGTCAAGCCGTCCTACAAAAGTTGGGTCCCTGTCCTGATATGTCACCTCTCCTGGGCAAAAACGCCTACAATTTATGGGGCAGGAATGGACCAGCTGACTACTTAAAATCACCAGTGGCTGGTGGGAGTGCACATGTCCAAAAAGGCCTAATACAAATAGAGAACAATATCAGCACATCCAAGCTAGTGTGAACAGGCGTTGGTAAGACAAACCTCCGACTCCTCAATTTCCCTGATTCCGACTCCACCAAAATTGGCTCCGATTCCACAGCCCTGCGTTACTGACGGTTGTACGGTGATCCAGAGCCGCCTGCTGCTCGTATATCGATTCTGCTCACAATCTTGATCGCATGGCGCCAAGTGGTGTTAACGAATGTTATGCGACAGGTCCATTAAAAAGCACCAAATGGCATTGAGGAAGATTTATGCTCCTTTCTGATCTCTGCATTTTGATTGGTCACTGTCATTAGTTCCCGTAGACTAATCTGACCTGTTCCAGGTTGTAACTGAAGGAGGGTTGGTTCGTGCCAGCCGCCTGTGTCAATCACCACGGCTTTAGAGAGCCGCCTTCATAATCTAGACATGTACATTCTCGAAGATGCTACAAGCCCTGGTCCGGAGTAACCCCAGAGATTGTGATATCATTGTGGGAGAATCAGCTCTGCTACATCTGTGCATCGCTTGACTGTGCACATCCAGGTGGGGCAGGATGTAGTGTTTATTCTGGTGACATATAGGGCTAGTGGGAGGACCACTCACAGCTCCCTCACGTGGTGTTTTATCCCTTCTGCATTCCCCTTGTTTTCTGTCACATCATTAGCATTCACTCCGACATTGATGGTCTGCACCATAACTGGGGTGCGAAACATACCAAACTAATAGTAAAGTGACCCCCAAGTTGGGGAGTGAGGGATTGTAGGCCCATCATGTGGCTGCATCTTGGTAAATCGTTCCACATCTAAATGATCTGGATGCATGACGTCACCCCCAGAGGATCGCGAATGTATCACACAGAGATACATTATTACATGCCATTAACACCCCACTATACTCCTCTGTTCCCTCTGCTCTCTTGTTTTCCCTGTGCTTTCTTTCTTTCCTCCCTTTCCCCACACTTTCTTTCTTTCCTTTCTTTCCCTGCGCTTTGATTCTTTGCTCCCTTTCCCCGCACTTTTTTTTCTCTTTCATTCCTTTTCCCGCTCTTTCTTTCATTCCGTTTCCCCATGCTTTTTTTCATTCCTTTTCCCCGCTCTTTCTTTCCTCCCTTTCCTGCGCTTTCTTTCCTCCCTTTCCCACGCTTTCTTTCCTTTTCCCGCTCTTTCTTTCCTCCCTATACCACGCTTTCTTTCTTTCCTTTTCCCGCTCTTTCTTTCCTCCCTTTTCACGCGCCTTCTTTCCTCCCTTTTCCCGAGCTTTTCTTTCTTTCCCTTTCCCTGCGCTTTTTTCTTTCCCTGGTCTTTTTTCTTTCACTTTCCCTGCGCTTTCTTTCCTTCTTTTTCCCCGCACTTCCTTTTCTTCATTCCTTTTCCCCGCTCTTTCTTTCTTGCCTTCCTTTTCCCCGCACTTTCTTTCCTTGCCCTTCCTTTCCTTGCGTTTTCTCTCTTGTCTTTATTTTTCCTTTTTATGTATTTCAGAAAAAATTATTATGGTGGAAATTGGGCCAGTTTTACATTTTCCGGGTTACAGACATGGATTGCAGACTGTCAGGTACGTGATGTGCAGTGACATTCTGATAGTCTGGGATGGGGGATTGCTGCCAGCGATGGTGTACATGCACATACACTGTGTACAGTATCTCACAAAAGTGAGTACACCCCCACATTTTTGTAAATAAATCTTTTCATTGGACAACACTAAAGATCTGACACTTTGATACAATGTACGTATAGCTTGTGGAACAGTGAAAATTTCACACTGAGAGCAATCTTGAGTTATTTTGAGGACACTATATTTACACTTATACAAGCTGCACACTGACTACTCTACATTGTTTCAACTGGTCAGATCTTCAGTGTTGTCCCATGAAAAGATATAAAGTAGAAATTTCAGGGGGATTCCGGACCCCCTGAGTCCTCTCACTGCGCCAGTGACGCCACCACCTCTGCGATACCAGGATCACATCGGACATGTCGATCACAGTGTAGTAACTTGACTTATTAATTTTTTTAACTTGCTTTATTTCCTTACATTAACCCCTTAGTGAGAAGGCCAATTTTTTACAATTCTGACCACTGTCACAATATGAGGTTATACCTCTGGAACGCTTCAGCGGATCCCACTGATTCTGAGACTTTTTTTTGTGACATATTGTATTTCATATTAGTGGTAATATTTCTTCGATATGACTTGTGTTTATTTATGAAAAAAACTGAAATTTGGCAAAAATTTACAACAAGATTTACAAAACCATTTTTTTTAGGGACCACATCACATTTGAAGTCACTTTGAGGGGTGTATATGGCAGAAAATGCCCAAAAGTGACGCCATTCTAAAAATCTGCACCCCTCAAGGTGCTCAAAACCACATTCAAGAAGTTTATTAACCCTTCAGTTGCTTCATGAGAACTAAAGCAATGTGGAAGGAAAAAAATAGCATTTAACTTTTTTCACAAAAAAATTACTTTAGACCCCTAATTTTTTTAATTTTCACAAAAGTAGCAGGAGAAAATGGACCCCAAAAAGTGTTGAGCAACTTTTCTTGAGTACACCGATACCCCATGTGTGGGGGAACTCCACTTTTTAGGCACATGGCAGAGCTCAGAAGGGAGGGAGCACCGTTTGACTTTTTGAATTCAAAATTGGCTGGAATCGATGGTGGGCACCATGTCGCATTTGGAGACCCCCTGATATACCTAAAAAGTGGAAAATCCCCAATTCTAACTCCAACCCTAATTCCTAACACAACCCTAACCTCTAACTGCAAAGAATGGAAAACAATTACAATTTTTTAAATGTAATTTTATCAAACTAAGGGGGTGACAAAGGGGGGTTTGATTTACTATTTTTTTTTTATTTTGAACACAGATAGTCTCTATCACAGTGATAAAAATGAACGAATAGGAACAATCTCCTATTGTTGCCGGTTATTGGCCGGCAGGCGCACTGCTCATGCGCCCGCCATTTTCTTCCAGGAAGATGACGTGGAGTGCTGGGGGATGGAGCAGGAGGGTCCGGGGATGGCAGCGGTACCAGGAGGGGCTCAGGGGACCCCATTTCTCTCTCCTCTGGTACGCGTTATCATATCAGAGGAGAGAGAAATTAATTGAAAATTGGCCTTTTTTTTTGTGATTGTCGTTATTCGGTGAATATTAGCGATCATGTGACAGGGGACGGTAAAAACGGACCCGAATCATGTTCTCCGGGGTCTCCACTATCCCCGGTAGCTGAGACCCTGGAGATTTTCCACTGGGGGTGCTATACACATATTTCTCAGTGCCGTTAAAAAGCATATCGGCGGTCATTAAGGGGTTAAAGCCAAGGCAGATTTTACATAAATATTGTGATTGTTACATAATGTTTCCTGTTTCCAATTTCATCTGTTACCAGAAAGAAAACATCAGCACAGAAGACACCGGGATAGAAAAGGAAATCATCCTGGAAAATGAAGAAACGCTGTTACTGAACCAGCGGGACAAGACCATACAGAACATCGAGGTCTACACTTACTCCAGGTAAGAGACAGTCCTGCTATAGCGGAGCGCTGCACGGCCAGATCCAAGGACACTGACCAACTGCAAACAGTCAGTAAGCTCATGGACTGACACCACCACGACAATCTATCTGCTCTTCTACAATACAAGGGCAATTACTGTAATTCTCCAAGTAACTGTATAATGTGTGGAGTAAGGATGGCACATGCCACAATGCAAATCACCAGGACAAGCTCAGCAGAATAGTGAGTGCAGCTCTGGGGTATAATACAGGATGTAACTCAGGATCAGTAATGTAATGTATGTACATAGTGACTGCACCAGCAGAATAGTGAGTGCAGCTCTGGGGTATAATACAGGATGTAACTCAGGATTAGTAATGTAATGTATATACAAAGTGACTGCACCAGCAGAATAGTGAGTGCAGCTCTGGGGTATAATGCAGGATGTAACTCAGGATTAGTAATGTAATGTATATACAAAGTGACTGCACCAGCAGAATAGTGAGTGCAGGTCTGGGGTGTAATACAGGAGGTAACTCAGGATCAGTAATGTAATGTATGTACACAGTGACTGCACCAGCAGAATAGTGAGTGCAGCTCTGGGATATAATACAGGATGTAACTCAGGATCAGTAATGTAATGTATGTACACAGTGACTTCACCAGCAGAATAGTGAGTGCAGCTCTGGGGTATAATACAGTATGTAACTCAGGATTAGTAATGTAATGTATGTACACAGTGACTGCACCAGCAGAATAGTGAATGCAGCTCTGGGATATAATACAGGATGTAACTCAGGATCAGTAATGTATGTACGCAGTGACTGCACCAGCAGAATAGTGAGTGCAGCTCTGGAGTATAAAACAGTTTGTAACTTAGGATCAGTAATGTATGTACACAGTGACTGCACCAGCAGAATAGTGAGTGCAGCTCTGAAGTATAAAACAGTATGTAACTCAGGATCAGTAATGTAATGTATGTACACAGTGACTGCACCAGCAGAATAGTGAGCGCAGCTCTGGAGTATAATACAGGACGTTACTCAGGATCAGTAATGTAATGTATGTACACAGTGACTGCTCCAGCAGGATAGTGAGTGCAGCTCTGCTCAGCTGCTGCTCACTGTGTTGATTGTGGGTGCGGTCGCTGCTGAACCTGCTGTGTGCTCCTGAGCTCCTGGGAACCACCACCTCTCCACCTGGGGACCTGCTCTCTCTCTTACCCAGGGAGTGAGTGGGTTTCCTGGGATGAATGAGGGGGCCAAGTCCCAGGCTTCTGCTTCCCGGACCAGGCTGGCGGGGGGCAGAAGGAACCAGCCTGCACATCAGAGGATTTGGGGGTGAGACGCTCCACCAGGAGTCGCAGCAATGTGGCTCCTATACCCCCCAGGTCTGCAGAGACCCAGAGAAGCCGTAAGGCTTCCATGGAGGAGAAGCCTGCTAGCGTGCAGGATGGCGACCCTTCCGGAGGAAAGCTGAGTGCTCACGGAGGTGAAGCCGACTTCACTGAGGAGGGTTGGGCGCTGCAGAGACCCCGGGAGTCTGTGTCCACCTATGCCTCCCGGGTCATGAGCCACCTCCGTGAGTATGAAGAGGCAAGTAAGAGATTGAGAAGGCTCCGGAAGGAGCTGCGCTGCACAAGCGCAAAAGCTGCAGGCGCCTCCAGACCCAGGAAGACGCAATTCCAGGTGGAGGTAAAGAGGCTGAAGCTTGAAATTAATGACCTGGAGGTAAGAAAAGCGTTTATCCAAGAAAAAAGTGGACAATTTAAAGAAAAATTGCAAAATGAAGACCGATTCAGAGAAATGGCTGATAACAGAGAGCAAAGGCAGATAGGGCTGCAGCCTGGGAGCCAGGTGGATGATGATGATGATGATAAGAAGGAGGATGACCAGCAGAAAGCCCCACCTGGCAGCCTGCTTAGTCACTCACAGGCCACGTGCAGCGAGCTCCCTGCTGGACAGGCGACAATGACATCTCGTCGCAGTTCTGCTGGCTCTGGGGAGGACAGTGACATCGGCCATGGAGGGGCACTAATGGCAGAGATCAAGCTCCTGGAGTCCCCACTGTGCCTTCAGAACTTCCATCTTGGTGATGATTTACCAGAGGAGGCACCTGGGGGCCAGAAGAAAAAGGTAAAGAAGATCAAACCTAAGCTGCAGGAAGCGGTAAGCTATGTGTATGCCCCCCTCCCTGTACCCCCTGAGTCGGCTGCAGGGTCAGCTCGCTGTATAAGCCCCGTTGCCCAGCCCAGCCCGGGTTCTGCTGTGGATCCGGTGCAAAGGCACGGGGAGATTACAAAGCACGGTAGTGAGGGGCAGAGCTCCGTCTCTGCTTGTAGTAGCGGGGACGTAGCAGCAGGTGCATCAGCCGAGAGGCTGGACAGTGAGGGCGGTGGATGAAAAATCAGGCCACGATACTGTGGTGCACTCCCCAGTGGGAGGGGGGAGCAGCCTCGTGTCAGGGGCAGCTCCGGTAGCCACGGTGCCCCTGAATGCTGTTGCCGCTGATCACTTAGTTGAGAAGCGGCGGCAGTGTGAGGGGGTTACCGGGGCTGGGCGTTCCGGTCCTCCCACCAAAGTCCTGTTCTGTGTTGGCGTCGCTGGTCAACAAGATGCTGATATAAAGGATCAGCGGCGCGCCACAGTGGCGAAAGATCAGCGGCGCCTGGTAGCAGTAAAGCAGCGGAAAATATCATCTGATGATGCGGAGGGCACACGTAAGACCAGGGGTGAGGTCGCCTCCAGTTCTGTGGAGGAGACTCGGCCCCTTGTGCCTGATGATGCGGAGGTCAAAGTGTCACCCCCTGTTGTCACTGGTCCAGCAGGAGTGAATGTGGTGGTGGGTATGGATGAGGAAAAGTCTTTGTCTAGTGGTGTGGTTGCTGGTTTGGTAGAGGGTGAGGGGGTTATGGAGGTGGGTAATGGTGATGCTGTTGGTGTGGATGTGGTCACTGGTCCGGTTGCCCCCCCGGTGGTGGCAGCACCTGTCAGGAGTTTTGCCGCTGTCACCTCCGGGGGAAATAGGGCATCCTCCTCGTCTCCGGGCTCTGGGGACGGCATGTTGCAACGGCATCTCCTGGAGGCTCTAAAGAAGGGAGAGAGATCACTAATGGTAGACGGTCGAGAGGTTGATCTAGCCTTCTGGACAGAGAGGCATGGCCTCGGGGCCTTCCGAGAGCAAAGAGGGGAGGGGATACAGTGTGGTCCCTCCCAACAGATGGGCTGGGTAGTGTGCGTAGGAATGTGGTCAGTCTTCGGTGGAGGGGCAGTGATGCGTGTCCTCCAAGGTCTAAAGTTGTGGAGCTCCTGCTGAGGATGGGCTTCAAGGCGATTGACATCTATGCCTTGATACATCCCTATTCCACACCTGAGTTTGATGTCAGCTTTGTTCGGTCGGAGGGGCTTGAGATCTTCTGGTCGAACTATGAGTTGGCAAAAAATGAGCCTGGCTGGCGAGACTTTGCCATTCAGGTGGTGTCTCGCCAAAACCAAGTCAAGAAAGTGACCGTCATGACTTGTAACGAGTCGCTTTCTTGTTATGACATCATGACGTGGCTTGGCCGGTATGGAGAGGTGGTAGAAATGCCAAAGAAAAACCATGACGAGTTTGGTATCTGGTCAGGGGCCTGGACGTTTATGGTAAAACTTAAGCGTTCAGGTGGTACGGTTGCCCACATACCATCATCTGCCTTCCTGGGTAGGGATCGTATCCTGGTCTTCTACCAGAAGCTGTGTCACAAGTGTGGCGACCCTACACACTTCACCGCAAACTGCACTGTGCAGAAGTGTGCATTGTGTGGGGATATTGGCCATCTTGCTGCATCTTGTGTGGAGATTAGGTGCCACCTGTGTGGTGAGTTAGGTCACCCATTCAGCCGTTGTCCTTGCTCCTTCGCTAACGCAGTCGTGACCGGTGGGAGAAAGCCGTGAGGCTGATTCTGCTGGGGAAGGGACTAGCAGGGGTGAGGGAGCTGTGGGGCCAAGGAAGAAAAGTAATAAAAAGACGCCTGCCCAGCTAAGGCGTCTAGACAAGCGCAGACAGGATAGGGAGCTGGGCGAGCCTCAGGCTACTGGGCCGGCCCCTGTTCTGGATGCCAGTCTTGCTGCTGAGGCCCCGAGGGATGATGAGTTGGATGAAGAGGTCAGGAGGATCCACAGGGAGGAAAGTGCCACTGCCTCAGAGTCCTCCCATTATGAAAGTATGGATGAGGATAATAGGCAGTGGCTAGAGGACAAGCGTAAGCTCGGCACCAAAAAGAAGAGAAAGAAGGGAGATAAAAAATCTTCTCCCAATCTGACCAAGGTACCTAAGGAAGGAAAAACCGACTCCCCTCTGGTTGGTCTTTCTAACCGGTTCCAAGCCCTTGAAAACATCTCTTCCTCTGAGGAGGAAGCTGAGGGTGAGGTTCTGGCTTCGGCGGGGCTCACAGGGGACGCCGAGTCTCCTTCTTCGGGGAATGTAAGATCCTTGGAGGGAGGGACTGGCCCAGAGTCCGGAGACGAGGACGATAAAAATAAAAAACACGTGGGAATGGATACCTCATTGTCATTAAAGAGGGGGAAGGATTCCTCCTCTGAGGCAGAGGATAAGGGTAGTGGGAAAAAGAAAGCCATCTAACTCAATCACCAATGATGGCGGAACCCACTCCGTTGACGCTGGCGTCCATTAATGTCGCCAGCATAAAGTCAAATACAGCTAGATTTGCAGCCTTTGATTTTCTCAGCCGGGTTGAAGCTGACATTTTCTTTTTGCAAGAGACCAGGCTGCCAAACATGGCAGATGTGTTTAAAGCTAAGAGGGAGTGGAGACTCGGGCCCTCCTATTGGTCACTTGCGGCCGAGCCGTATAGCGGAGTGGTGGTCCTTTTTACCGCACCGGTGGAATGCCGACGGGTTATTGAGTTAGAAATGGGGAGGTGCCTGATCTTAGATGTCCTCATGAAGGGACAAGAGCTCCGGCTCATCAACATCTATGGTCCCCAATCTAAGTGGGACCGGAAGTGTCTCTTTATGAGGATCAAGCCCTACCTTTTTACAAGTCGGCAGGTTGTCTTTGGAGGGGACTTCAATGCTGTCACGAGGCCCCGAGATAGAGGAGGTTCCAGAGATAAGCTGACTTACGATAGCGTCGCCCTTAATAGTATAGCTAGTGAGGCTCGCCTGGTGGATGTCCACATTCGGCACACCCCAGGCCACGAGGGGTTCACCTATCATAGAGGTAAGTGTAGGTCCAGAATAGATAGGTTTTATTTAAAGGAGGAAGCTGTCTCTTCAGCAGTGTCTGTTGTTGAGGTGGAGTTCTCCGACCACTGTTTAATTTTGTTTTCTCTGAATGTTACAGAGACCCTCCGGATGGGAAGAGGCTTTTGGAGGCTCAATTCATCTCTCTTGGAAGAAGCGGAGATAAGACAGTCCTTTGAGGATTTTCTTCAGAGCCAGGTACCCTTACTGGATCTTTGTAGTAGTAAGTCAGAGTGGTGGGAGATGTTCAAGGAAAGGGTGGCAAGATTCTTCCGCCAGCTCTCGAGCCTCAGGAATCTGAGCAGGTACCGCCTGTATCAGGGTCTGAGGAGGAAACTCGAACATCTTGTCTCAACTGGAGGTAGCCACGAGGAGATCTCCAGAGTGAAATTTTTGCTTATGAGGTGTCAGTACGATAGACACGCATCTTTGGTTTTTGAGAGGGATTACGGGAAGTACCGCTCACCCGACCCTTACAGAAACTGCAAGATGTCAGTGAATAGTAAAGTAGTTACAGGACTGGTCGACACTACGGGGTCCCTGAGGCGATCCAGATCAGGGATCCTGGAGGTTGTCAGATCCTTCTACTCGCACCTCTTGGGGAAGAGGGATCTTGATTGGGATGAGATGTCGGCTTTCCTGGCTGAAGCCGTCCCCGAACCAGGGGTAGACCCCTCTCTTGACGTTTTGACAGAAATGATCAGGGAAGAGGAAGTTCAGTTGGCGATTGAAGGGCTTGCCCCCAAAAAATCGCCTGGTCCAGATGGCTTAACATCTGAATTCTATAAGACCTTTAAGGACGTTTTGGTTCCCCTCTTGACTGAAGTCAATGAGGAGGTCTGCTCTGATCATCTTGTCAAAGGGTAAGGACCCATCTTGCATTGAGAATTGGCGTCCCATAGCGCTTCTCAATGCAGACAGGAAGGTTCTGGCAAAGGTTCTGTTTAAACGGCTGGTGAAATTTGCACCCCGACTCCTTTCGGAGGCCCAGCATTGCTCTGTTCCAGGCCGCAGCACATTTAGTGCTGTGCTCTGTGTCCGGGAGGCAGTGGAGCAGGGTAGGGCTGGTCACTGGAAGGGGTACATGCTGTCACTGGACCAGGCAAAAGCGTTTGATCGGGTTAATCACGAGTACCTCTGGTCCGTCCTTCTGAGATATGGCCTGCCGGGGGGGTTTGTTGATTGGCTTAAGACCTTGTACAGTGGGGCAGAGAGTTTCCCGCTTGTGAATGGTTGGATTGGCAGCTCTTTTGAGGTTGGGTCCGGTGTTCGCCAGGGTTGTCCCTTGAGCCCGCTGCTGTACGTGTTTGCGATTGACCCTCTTGTTAGGAGGGTGGACCGTTGGCCGGGATCGGGATGGACCAGGCAGCACCGGAGGCCACTCTGAGGGTGGTGGCGTATGCCGATGATGTCACCGTGTTTGTTTCCTCTCACGGGATGGCAGGGTGGCTGATGTCAGAGGTAGATCGCTACTCGGAGGCATCCGGGTCCAAGATCAACCGGGATAAGTGTGAGAGTCTTTGGCTGGGAGGAGGAGATCCTGGTTTTGATCTCCCGGACACCCTTCCAGGACCCCAAATCTCTGCAAAAATCCTTGGCATCAAATTTGGCCAGGGGGATTACCCCAAACAAAATTGGGACAGCAGGCTAGAGATCGCCACTCAGAAGGTGAACCAATGGAAGGGTTGGTCTTTGACCCTAAGGGAAAGGGTAAACCTGATCAAAACTTACCTGCTCCCTTTACTGATTTATCTGGGCAGTGTGTGCATCTTGCCGGAATCTCTCTGGACTCGGGTCTACAGTTTGTTCTTCCAACTGTTATGGGGGAATAGACAGAACCTGGTCAAGAGGGAGGTTACTTACCGTACGAGGAGACTAGGAGGGTTGGGTATGGTCAACCCTGTGGTATTCCTTGTGGACACCTTCATTAAGATCAATATTGCAAACCTCTGGAAAGAGAGGGCTCCTCCGTGGGTATTCTCCTGTAGGGGATGGTTTCAGCCTTTCTTCCAGGAATGGGAGACAAGAGGGCAAGTGAAGGATCTTCGCACACCGCATGGACATCTTCCGGCTTACGCTACCTTGGTTCTGAAGGTAATTCGTCGGTGGGGTCTGGGAATGTGGGAGATCAGGACTCTGCCAAGGAAACTCCTTGACAATAGGGCTCTGTTGACCCATTTCCAGAGGCCTCTGGCGCTCAGGGACTGCCCAAGTCGGGATCTTGGGGTGGGTTTGCATCTTTTGAATTCTATCAGGATCCCCTCGAAGTTTTGGGACTTGGCTTGGCGCTGCTTCCATGGGGAACTGTGTGTGAGGGACAATCTGAAGTGTAGGAGCTCTGAGGACAGGAATTGTCCTCGGGGAACATTGTGGTACCTTGCTGGAAAGCATGGACCACTTCCTGCTTCATTGTCCCTTCAACACAGAGGTGTACAACAGGGTGGGCGCCTTCATTGGTTGGTCTCGGCTGGCCGGTCTCTCCTATGCGGAATGGGCCTATGGAGCATTTGGAGACCTTGGTGGTCGGGACCGCTGCACCTTATTTCTAGTTAGCGCAGTGGTTAGGTATCACAGGTGAAACGCACGGTGCTTAGTATCGACGCAACGAAAAATCCTCCCCGTGGATGATGTGTTTAGGACCATACTCGGTGACCTGGTGAAGGTGCGCTCTTTGGAGTATCGGAGACTGGGCACACGGAGGGCCGCTCTCCTCTGGAGGGGCTTTTCTTTTAGTGTGCCCTAGTCTGGTCATCTCCTTTCCTGGTGGTGGGCTGCTGCTGACACTGTAGATTTTTGTTTTGTTTGATCATTATACAGTGATGTAGGGCTGCAGGCGCCGAACTTGGGCTTCGTGAGTTGTGATTATTGTGGTGTGTGCTGCTGTATATATTGTATATGGGGATTAGATTTGGGTGTAGGTGTTAGGTTGGGTGGTGGGAAAGGGGGGGAGGTGGGTTTATCTTGTGGGACTATGGGACACTGGGTGTTTGGGGGAAAACTGGCACTGCCTGATCTGGCCTATGGACGTTGGACATGGACTGAGGCATGAGACGCAGGACCAGCTCTCAGATCAGTGTGGGGGGTTGGGAATGGAGGATAGCTTAGTATTGTATATATTTGTTTAAATTTGTGGCTATTTTATTTAAAACTAAAAAAAAAAAAAAAAAGAGAAAGTTTATGTATATAGTTTTTGTTTGCCATTGTTTATTTTATTTGTTATTATTATTTTGTTTGGTGACCGGACCAGAAGGTCAAAGTAGTTATTCTGTATATAATGTATAATATGTGTGAGAGGAGAGAATGAGCGGCTGAACCAGTGTTCAGTATACTGATTATTTTCTGGCTGATATTTCTGTTTTGTTTCTGTTATTATTATTGTTATGTTTTATAATAAAAGATCTACAGGATGTAACTCAGGATTAGTAATGTAATGTATGTACACAGTGACTGCACCAGCAGAATAGTGAATGCAACTCTGGGGTATAATACAGGATGTAACTCAGGAACAGTAATGTATGTACACAGTGACTGCACCAGCAGAATAGTGAGTGCAGCTCTGGGGTATAATACAGGATGTAACTCAGGATCAGTAATGTAATGTATGTACACAGTGACTGCACCAGCAGAATAGTGAGTGCAGCTCTGGAGTATAAAACAGTATGTAACTCAGGATCAGTAATGTAATGTATGTATACAGTGAGTGCACCAGCAGAATAGTGAGTGCAACTCTGGAGTATAATACAGGATGTAACTGAGGATCAGTACAGGATCAGTAATGTATGTACACAATGACTGCACCAGCAGAATAGTGAGTGCAGCTCTGGAGTATAATACAGGATGTAACTCAGGATCAGTACAGGATCAGTAATGTAATGTATGTGCACAGTGAGTGCACCAGCAGAATAGTTAGTGCAGCTCTGGAGCATAATACAGGATGTAACTGAGGATCAGTACAGGATCAGTAATGTATGTACACAGTGAGTGCAGCTCTGGAGTTTAATAGAACTCTGGATCAGTATATACAGTGAGGCTGTTCTTGTATATCTCCCGTGGATACTGTTGCGTTGATCCGCCGTGCTCTCGTACCTGTACTTTCTGCAGGCAGTACAGCAGGATGTGGTTCTCCCGGCGTCCTTTATACTACACACCACCTGTCTTCTTTCTCACTCCACAAGTGAAGGCTTCTAGTAAAATCCACATTACCCGGCGTCTGTATTTATTAGTGCAGTGAAATAAGGGGAGCCGGTAACGGCCGTTGTTTACGCTCTGTAATATTCTCTCCGAGCTTCGAGGCTGGAGAGTCCTTGAGGAAATTTGCTCATAAATATTATGACCGCTCCACATAAAGCAGGTTTGCCCAGGTAGCGGCAGAGAGCGCCGCGGACCGCATGAAACAATCTACAAATTCGGGTATGTTTTATGCAAACTATCAATCTCCTGCGCGGTGTAATGTGTCATTCAAGAGAGTGAAGCGACGAGGACGACAACAGAGGAGAGTGGACGTCCCACGACCCGCTGCAGATGTCGCCAAACACAATGCTCTGGACTATTGGACGCTCCACTTAGCGCTCTGACACCACGGCACTGCCTGCTGTACATATTTAGACATGCGCCAATCTTAAACAGGGTAGCACATTTAGATATACACACGTGCGCGCCCAGCTCTAAACGTTATGTATTTTTCTGTGCGTTTGTTTTTGTCTTCTGAGACCACAACATTTTTTTCCCTCTCGACATCACCGTTTGAGGGCTTGTTTTTTTTTTTTTGCGGGACAAGTTGTATTTTAGTAATTCACCATTTACTGCACTGTGAATTGTACTGAAAAAGAGGGAAATAAATCCCAATTGCAGTGACTCAGTGTTAATTACCATGATTCCACCATTTTGTGTTTGAGGTTTTATATTTATGGCATTTGTGGTGCTGTAGAAATTACCCAAACCCTAAGGTCCACATTATTATGGAGATACCAAACTTAAACGGATATTTATGCTGTGGTTTCTCATTTTTCTTATTGGAATGTGCACATCCCAGAGATCCCAGAATGGCTCCCGCCGTCCTGGGGGGGTGGGCCCGGGATGGCTCCCGCTGTCTTGGGATGGTGGGCCCGGGAAGGCTCCCGCCGTCCTGGGGGGCGGGCCCGGGTTGGCTCCCGCCGTCCTGAGGGGTTGGCCCGGGATGGCTCCCGCCGTCCTGAGGGGTGGGCCTGGGTTGGCTCCCGCCGTCCTGAGGGGTGGGCCCCGGTTGGCTAAGCCTTGTCCGCTGCTTCTAACCTTCACTCTGCATCGAGCTCATCCCTAACCATCTCCATTGGGTTGAGGTCGCTAATAATAACGACCAGGTCATCTGATGCAGCCTCCTTTTCTCTTCTCCTTGGTCACAACCCGTGCATTGGCTGGAAGTGTTTTGTGTCATTGGCCTTTTACATTAGAAATGATCCCTCTAAGTGCAGAGGAGACAGGACGGTGGTTGCTGTTTATCACTGTGATGGCCATGTTTGTAATGTGCCTTGTATTTGAAGAAAATCCTCAACACCACCATCACTGCTTCCCCCACACCACCGTCACTCCTCCCCTCCATTCTTCCCCCACACCACCATCACTCCTCCCCTCCATGCTTCCCCCACACCACCGTCACTCCTCCCCTCCATTCTTCCCCCACACCACCGTCACTCCTCCCCTCCATTCTTCCCCCTCACCACCGTCACTCCTCCCCTCCATGCTTCCCCCACACCACCGTCACTCCTCCCCTCCATGCTTCCCCCACACCATCATCACTCCTCTCCTCTATGCTTCCCCCACACCACCATCACTCCTCCATGCTTCCCCCAGACCACCGTCACTCCTCCCCTCCATGCTTCCCTCACACCACCGTCACTCCTCCATGCTTCCCCCAGACCACCATCACTCCTCCCCTCCATTCTTCCCCCACACCACCGTCACTCCTCCCCTCCATGCTTCCCTCACACCACCGTCACTCCTCCATGCTTCCCCCAGACCACCATCACTCCTCCCCTCCATGCTTCCCCCACACCGTCACTCCTCCATGCTTCCCCCAGACCACCGTCACTCCTCCATGCTTCCCCCAGACCACCGTCACTCCTCCCCTCCATTCTTCCATCAACCACCGTCACTCCTCCATGCTTCCCCCAAACCACCGTCACTCCTCCCCTCCATGCTTCCCCCAGACCACCGTCACTCCTCCATGCTTCCCCCCAGACCACCGTCACTCCTCCCCTCCATGCTTCCCCCAGACCACCGTCACTCCTCCATGCTTCCCCCCACATCAGCATCACTCCTCCCCTCCATGCTTCCCCCACACCACCGTCACTCCTCCATGCTTTCCCCAGACCACCGTCACTCCTCCCCTCCATGCTTCCCCCAGACCACCGTCACTCCTCCCCTCCATGCTTCCCCCACACCACCATCACTCCTCCCCTCCATGCTTCCTCCACACCACCGTCACTCCTCCCCTCCATGCTTCCCCCACACCACCGTCACTCCTCCATGCTTCCCCCAGACCACGTCACTCCTCCCCTCCATGCTTCCCCCACACCACCGTCACTCCTCCCCTCCATGCTTCCCCCACACCACCATCACTCCTCCCCTTCCTGCTTCCCCCACACCACCATCACTCCTCTCCTTCCTGCTTCCCCCACACCACCGTCACTCCTCCCCTCCATGCTTCCCCCACACCACCGTCACTCCTCCCCTTAATGCTTCCCCCACATCACCGTCACTGCTCCCCCTTAATGCTTCCCCCACATCACCGTCACTGCTCCCCCTCCATGCTTCCCCCACACCACCATCACTCCTCCATGCTTCCCCCCAGACCACCGTCACTCCTCCCCTCCATGCTTCCCCCAGACCACCGTCACTCCTCCATGCTTCCCCCCACATCAGCATCACTCCTCCCCTCCATGCTTCCCCCACACCACCGTCACTCCTCCATGCTTTCCCCAGACCACCGTCACTCCTCCCCTCCATGCTTCCCCCAGACCACCGACACTCCTCCATGCTTCCCCCAAACCACCATCACTCCTCCCCTCTATGCTTCCCCCACACCACCATCACTCCTCCCCTCCATGCTTCCCCCACACCACCGTCACTCCTCCATGCTTCCCCCAGACCACCGTCACTCCTCCCCTCCATGCTTCCCCCACACCAGTCACTCCTCCATGCTTCCCCAGACCACCGTCACTCCTCCTCTCCATGCTTCCCCCACACCACCGTCACTCCTCCATGCTTCCCCCAGACCACCATCATTCCTCCCCTCCATGCTTCCCCCACACCACCGTCGCTCCGCCATGCTTCCCCCACACCACCGTCACTCCTCCATGCTTCCCCCACACCACCATCACTCCTCCCCTCCATGCTTCCCCCCACATTACCGTCACTCCTCCCCTTCATGCTTCCCCCCACATTACCGTCACTCCTCCCCTCCATGCTTCCCCCACACCACCGTCACTCCTCCCCTACATGCTTCCCCCACACCACCATCACTCCTCCCCTCCATGCTTCCCCCACACCACCGTCACTTCTCCCTTCCATGCTTCCCCCGCACCACCATCACTCCTCCCCTTCATGCTTCCCCACACCACCATCAATCCTCCCCTCTATTCTTCCCCCACACCACCGTCACTCCTCCCCTCCATGCTTCCCCCACACCACCATCACCCCTCCCCTCCATGCTTCCCCCACACCACCGTCACTCCTCCTCCATGCTTCCCCCACACCACCATCACTCCTCCCCTCCATGCTTCCCCCACACCACCGTTACTCCTCCATACTTCCCCCACACCACCAGCACTTCTCCCCTCCATGCTTCCCCCACAATACCTTCCTTCCTCCTCCATGCTTCCCCCGCACCACCGTTACTCCTCCCCTTCATGCTTCCCCCACACCACCGTCACTCCTCCCCTCCATGCTTCCCCCACACCACCATCACTCCTCCATGCTTCCCCCACACCACCTTCACTCCTCCCCTCCATGCTTCCCCCACACCACAGTCACTCCTCCCCTTCATGCTTCCCCCACACCACCGTCACTCCTCCATGCTTCCCCCACACCACCATCACTCCTCCTTCATGCTTCCCCCACACCACCGTCACTTCTCCCCTCCATGCTTCCCCCACGCCCCCATCACTCCTCCCCTCCATTCTTCCCCCACACCACCGTCACTCCTCCCCTCCATGCTTCCCCCACACCACCGTCACTCCTCCCCTCCATGCTTCCCCCAAACCACCTTCACTCCTCCTCCATGCTTCCCCCACACCACAGTCACTCCTCCCCTTCATGCTTCCCCCACACCACCGTCACTCCTCCTTCATGCTTCCCCCACACCACCGTCACTCCTCCTTCATGCTTCCCCCACACCACCATCACTCTTCCCCTCCATGCTTCCCCCACACCACCATCACTCCCCCTCCATGCTTCCCCCACACCACCATCACTCCTCCATACTTCCCCCACACCACCAGCACTTCTCCCCTCCATGCTTCCCCCACAATACCTTACTTCCTCCTCCATGCTTCCCCCGCACCACCGTTACTCCTCCCCTTCATGCTTCCCCCACACCACCGTCACTCCTCCCCTCCATGCTTCCCCCACACCACCGTCACTCCTCCTCCATGCTTCCCCCACACCACAGTCACTCCTCCCCTTCATGCTTCCCCCACACCACCGTCACTCCTCCTCCATGCTTCCCCCACACCACCGTCACTCCTCCTCCATGCTTCCCCCACACCACCGTCACTCCTCCTTCATGCTTCCCCCACACCACCATCACTCTTCCCCTCCATGCTTCCCCCACACCACCATCACTCCTCCTCCATGCTTCCCCCACACCACCTTCACTCCTCCCCTCCATGCTTCCCCCACACCACAGTCACTCCTCCCCTTCATGCTTCCCCCACACCACCGTCACTCCTCCATGCTTCCCCCACACCACCATCACTCCTCCTTCATGCTTCCCCCACACCACCGTCACTTCTCCCCTCCATGCTTCCCCCACGCCCCCATCACTCCTCCCCTCCATTCTTCCCCCACACCACCGTCACTCCTCCCCTCCATGCTTCCCCCACACCACCGTCACTCCTCCCCTCCATGCTTCCCCCAAACCACCTTCACTCCTCCTCCATGCTTCCCCCACACCACAGTCACTCCTCCCCTTCATGCTTCCCCCACACCACCGTCACTCCTCCTTCATGCTTCCCCCACACCACCGTCACTCCTCCTTCATGCTTCCCCCACACCACCATCACTCTTCCCCTCCATGCTTCCCCCACACCACCATCACTCCCCCTCCATGCTTCCCCCACACCACCATCACTCCTCCATACTTCCCCCACACCACCAGCACTTCTCCCCTCCATGCTTCCCCCACAATACCTTCCTTCCTCCTCCATGCTTCCCCCGCACCACCGTTACTCCTCCCCTTCATGCTTCCCCCACACCACCGTCACTCCTCCCCTCCATGCTTCCCCCACACCACCGTCACTCCTCCTCCATGCTTCCCCCACATCACAGTCACTCCTCCCCTTCATGCTTCCCCCACACCACCGTCACTCCTCCTCCATGCTTCCCCCACACCACCGTCACTCCTCCTCCATGCTTCCCCCACACCACCGTCACTCCTCCTTCATGCTTCCCCCACACCACCATCACTCTTCCCCTCCATGCTTCCCCCACACCACCATCACTCCTCCTCCATGCTTCCCCCACACCACCTTCACTCCTCCCCTCCATGCTTCCCCCACACCACAGTCACTCCTCCCCTTCATGCTTCCCCCACACCACCGTCACTCCTCCATGCTTCCCCCACACCACCATCACTCCTCCTTCATGCTTCCCCCACACCACCGTCACTTCTCCCCTCCATGCTTCCCCCACGCCCCCATCACTCCTCCCCTCCATTCTTCCCCCACACCACCGTCACTCCTCCCCTCCATGCTTCCCCCACACCACCGTCACTCCTCCCCTCCATGCTTCCCCCAAACCACCTTCACTCCTCCTCCATGCTTCCCCCACACCACAGTCACTCCTCCCCTTCATGTTTCCCCCACACCACCGTCACTCCTCCATGCTTCCCCCACACCACCGTCACTCCTCCTTCATGCTTCCCCCACACCACCATCACTCTTCCCCTCCATGCTTCCCCCACACCACCATCACTCCCCCTCCATGCTTCCCCCACACCACCATCACTACTCCATGCTTCCCCCACACCACCATCACTCCTCTCCTCCATACTTCGCCCCGCACCACCATCACTCCTCCTCCATGCTTCCCCCCACACCACCATCACTCCTCCTCCATGCTTCCCCCACACCAACATCACTACTCCGTGCTTCCCCCATACCACCGTCACTCCTCCCCTCCATGCTGCCCCCACACCAACATCACTCCTCCCCTCCATGCTTCACAGTGGGCACCAAACATGAAGAGACCATCCGCTCACCTCCTCTGCATCTCACAAAGATGTGGTGGATGGTACTACAAATCTCATAGTTCTGACTCATCCGACCACAGTACAGATTTGCTATGATCTGATGTCCAGTCCTTGTGAGTCTCGGCCCATTGAAGCCTTTTACACTTGTCTGCATTCCTCATTAGTGACTTCTTTGCAGCAATTCCACCTTAAACGCTGCTCGCAGTCTCCTCTGGATTGTTGATGTTAAGATGTCTGCTACTTGATGTCTGTGCATCATTTTATGGGGGCCGTTATCTGAGGTGCTGTGAATTTGTGGTTTCTGAGGCTGGAAACTCTGAACTTATCCTCTGCAGCAAAGATCCTTCTTGGTCTTCCTTTCATTGGCCAATCCATATGAGAGTCGGTTTCATCACATTGATAGTTTTCATGACTGCACTTGAGGATACATTCGAGGTTCTAGCACATTTGCAGACTCTCCTTCATGTCTTACAGTAATGGTGGACTGTGGCTTTTCTTAGTGTTTATTGCCATATTCTGGCTTAGAATAGCTGTGGAATAGGCTCCGTGCTGTATAGATCTGTGCACCAACACTGCCTGTTATGATCCTTAGTGGTTGAGGATCACAAATTACTCCAGCTAAGTAACAAACATAGGACAAGCTCTAGGGAGGTGGCAAACTGGACTGACCGCAAATCTGAACCTATCCAAACACACTAGAAGTAGCCGGTGAACGTGCCTAAAAATCCTAGACGTCTCGAGCCAGCCTAAGGAACTAACTACCCCTAGAGAGAAAGAAAAGACCTCTCTTGCCTCCAGAGAAATAATCCCCAAAGATATAGAAGCCCCCAACAGATAATAACGGTGAGGTAAGAGGAAGGCACATACACAGGGGTGAAAGCAGATTCAGCAAATGAGGCCCACTAATACTAGATAGCAGAAAATAGAAAAGGGAATCTATGCGGTCAGTAAAAAAAACCCTTACAAAATATCCACTCTGAGATTTCAAGAACCCCCACACCAACTAACGGTGTGGGGGGAGAAACTCAGTCCCCTAGAGCAACCAGCAAGCGAGGAAATCACATTTTAGCGAGCTGGACTAAAAACATAATGAACACTGATAATCAAAAAATGATCAAACAAAAACTTAGCTTGTCTTGGAGAGACTGGGAGCAAGGTAGACACAAGGAATCTGAAGAGCACTGAATACATTGATAGCAGGCAAGGAACTGAGTCTCCAGGTGAGCTAAATAGGAAACCAACCAAGGATAACGAACCAGCTGATGCAGCCAACCTGCAGAAAGACAACACTACACAGTACCGCTTGTGACCACTAGAGGGAGCCCAAAAATAGAATTCACAACAGTACCCCCCCTTGAGGAGGGGTCACCGAACCCTCATCAAGACCCCCAGGGCGATCAGGATGAGCCGCGTGGAAGGCACGAACCAAATCGGCCGCATGAACATCAGAGGCGACAACCCAGGAATTATCCTCCTGACCATAGCCCTTCCACTTAACCAAATACTGAAGCCTCCGTCTAGAGATACGAGAATCCAAAATCTTCTCCACCACGTACTCCAATTCGCCCTCGACCAGCACCGGAGCAGGAGGCTCAACAGAAGGAACCACAGGTACCACATACCTCCGCAACAAAGACCTATGGAACACATTATGAATGGCAAACGATGCTGGGAGATCCAAACGAAAAGACACCGGGTTAAGGATTTCCAAGATCTTATAAGGACCGATGAAGCGAGGCTTGAATTTAGGAGAGGAGACCTTCATAGGAACATACCGAGAAGACAGCCACACCAAATCCCCAACACGAAGTCGGGGACCCACACCGCGGCGGCGGTTGACAAAGCGCTGAGCCTTCTCCTGTGACAACCTCAAATTGTCCACCACATGGTTCCAAATCTGCTGCAACCTATCCACCACAGAATCCACCCCAGGACAGTCAGAAGGCTCAACCTGACCCGAGGAAAAACGAGGATGGAAACCAGAATTGCAGAAAAAAGGCGAAACCAAAGTAGCAGAACTAGCCCGATTATTAAGGACAAACTCGGCCAATGGCAAAAAAGTCACCCAATCATCCTGATCAGCAGAAACAAAACATCTCAAATAAGTTTCCAACGTCTGATTAGTTTGCTCGGTTTGGCCATTAGTCTGAGGATGGAAGGCCGACGAAAAAGACAAATCAATGCCCATCTTAGCACAAAAAGTCCGCCAAAACCTGGACACAAACTGGGATCCTCTATCAGACACAATATTCTCAGGAATGCCGTGCAAGCGAACCACATTCTGAAAAAATAGAGGAACCAAATCGGAGGAAGAAGGCAACTTAGGCAAGGGCACCAAATGGACCATCTTGGAAAAACGATCACACACCACCCAGATGACAGACATTTTCTGAGAGACTGGAAGATCCGAAATAAAATCCATGGAAATGTGCGTCCAAGGCCTTTTCGGAACAGGCAAAGGCAAAAGCAAACCGCTGGCACGAGAACAGCAAGGCTTAGCCCGAGCAGAAATCCCACAAGACTGCACAAAGGAACGCACATCCCGCGACAAGGAAGGCCACCAGAAGGACCTAGCCACCAAATCTCTGGTACCAAAAATCCCAGGATGACCCGCCAACACCGAAGAATGAACCTCGGAAATAACTCTGCTGGTCCATCTATCCGGGACAAACAGTCTCTCTGGTGGACAACGGTCAGGTCTATCCGCCTGAAATTTCTGCAGCACTCGTCGCAAATCTGGGGAAATGGCAGACAAAATCACTCCCTCTCTGAGAATACCAGCCGGCTCAGAAACTCCCGGAGAGTCAGGCACAAAACTCCTAGAAAGTGCATCAGCTTTCACGTTCTTCGAACCAGGCAGGTATGAGACCACGAAGTTGAAACGGGAGAAAAACAACGACCAACGAGCCTGTCTAGGATTCAGGCGCTTGGCAGATTCAAGGTAAATCAGATTTTTGTGATCAGTCAAGACCACCACACGATGTTTAGCTCCTTCGAGCCAATGTCGCCACTCCTCAAATGCCCACTTCGTAGCCAACAACTCCCGATTACCAACATCATAATTCCGCTCGGCAGGCGAAAACTTTCTTGAAAAGAAAGCACATGGCTTCATCACAGAGCCATCAGAGCTTCTCTGCGACAAAACAGCCCCTGCTCCAATCTCTGAAGCATCAACCTCGACCTGGAAGGGGAGAGAGACATCTGGCTGACATAAGACTGGAGCTGAAGAAAACCGGTGCTTCAGCTCCCGAAAGGCCTCCACGGCCGCAGGAGACCAATTAGTCACATCAGAACCCTTCTTGGTCAAATCCGTCAAAAGTTTAACCACGCTAGAAAAATTAGCGATGAAACGACGGTAAAAATTAGCAAAACCCAAGAACTTCTGAAGACTCTTAACAGACGTGGGCTGAGTCCAGTCATGAATAGCCTGGACCTTGACTGGGTCCATCTCCACAGTAGAAGGAGAAAAAATAAAACCCAAAAAGGAGACCTTCTGTACTCCGAAGAGGCATTTTGAGCCCTTCACAAATAAAGCATTAGCACGCAGGACCTGAAACACCATCCTGACCTGCTTCACATGGGACTCCCAATCATCAGAAAAGACCAAAATGTCATCCAGATAAACAATCATA
This sequence comes from Ranitomeya variabilis, assembly GCF_051348905.1. Lineage (NCBI taxonomy): Eukaryota > Metazoa > Chordata > Amphibia > Anura > Dendrobatidae > Ranitomeya > Ranitomeya variabilis. The sequence continues at coordinate 391,308,992 of NC_135233.1, read as the reverse complement.
AATTTATCCAGATATTCTCGGAAGATGTCATGCATGAAGGACTGAAACACAGAAGGAGCATTAGAGAGTCCAAAAGGCATCACTAAGTACTCAAAATGGCCTTCGGGCGTATTAAATGCTGTTTTCCATTCATCTCCCTGCTTAATGCGCACAAGGTTATACGCACCACGGAGATCTATCTTGGTGAACCAATTGGCACCCTTAATCCGAGCAAACAAATCAGACAGTAGTGGCAAAGGATACTGAAATTTGACTGTGATTTTATTCAGAAGACGATAATCTATACAAGGTCTCAAAGAACCGTCCTTCTTGTCCACAAAAAAAAAACCTGCACCAAGAGGGGAAGAGGATGGGCAAATATGTCCCTTCTCCAGAGACTCCTTTATATAACTCCGCATCGCGGCATGCTCTGGTATAGATAAATTAAAAAGTCGTCCCTTAGGGAATTTACTACCAGGAATTAAATTTATAGCACAGTCACAATCCCTATGAGGAGGCAAGGCACAGGACCTGGGCTCATCAAATACATCCTGGTAGTCAGACAAAAACTCAGGGACCTCAGAAGGAGTGGAAGAAGCAATAGACACCAACGGAGTATCGCCATGAATTCCCTGACAACCCCAACTTGACACAGACATAGCTTTCCAATCTAAAACTGGATTATGAGCTTGCAGCCATGGCAGACCCAAAACGACAACATCATGCAAATTATGCAGAACAAGAAAGCGAATCACCTCCTGATGTACGGGAGTCATGCACATGGTCATTTGCATCCAATACTGAGGCTTATTCTCAGCCAATGGCGTAGCATCAATTCCCCTCAGAGGAATAGGAAATTCCAAAGGCTCCAGGACAAAACCACAGCGCCTGGCAAACGACAAATCCATCAGATTCAGGGCAGCACCCGAATCCACAAAAGCCATAACCGGGTAGGACGACAAAGAACAAATCAAAGTAACAGACAAAATAAATTTAGGCTGTATAGTACCAATGGTGACAGGTTTAGATTTTTTTTTTAAGCGTTTAGAGCATGCTGAGATAACATGAGTAGAATAACCACAGTAAAAGCACAACCCATTTTGACGTCTATGACTTTGTCGCTCAATTCTGGTCAGAGTTCGGTCACACTGCATAGACTCAGGTCTCTGTTCGGAAAACACCGCCAAAGGATGAGCAGATTTGCGCTCCCGCAAACGCCGATCAACCTGAATGGCTAAAGCCATAGAATCACTCAGACTTGCAGGGGTGGGAAACCCCACCATAACATTCTTAACGGCCTCAGAAAGACCTTCTCTGAAATTTGCAGCCAGGGCACACTCATTCCATTGAGTAAGCACCGACCATTTCCGAAATTTTTGACAATACACCTCTGCTTCATCCTGACCCTGAGAGATAGCCAGCAACGCTTTTTCTGCCTGATTCTCAAGATTAGGCTCCTCATAAAGCAGTCCAAGAGCCAGAAAAAATGCATCCACATTAAGCAATGCAGGATCTCCTGGCGCCAGAGAGAAAGCCCAATCTTGAGGGTCGCCGCGCAACAAGGAGATAACAATTTTAACTTGCTGAGCGGAATCACCAGAGGAACGAGGTCTCAGAGATAGAAATAGCTTACAATTATTCTTAAAATTTAGAAACCTAGATCTATCTCCAGAAAACAACTCAGGAATGGGTATCTTTGGTTCTGACATAGGGCTATGAATAACAAAATCCTGAATACTTTGCACCCGTGCAGTAAGATGATCCACACTAGAAGTCAGAGTCTGAACATTCATGTCTGCAGCTGAGCTCAAAACCACCCAGAGTTCAAGGGGATGAAAGAAGCTAAACAGACTGCAGCAAAGGAAAAGCGGGAGGGAAAAAAAAAAAAAAAGTACTCAGGTCTTCTTTTTATCCCACTTCTGCGATGCATTAAACACTTTTTGGCCTGCTATACTGTTATGATCCTTAGTGGTTGAGGATCACAAATTACTCCAGCTAAGTAACAAACATAGGACAAGCTCTAGGGAGGTGGCAAACTGGACTGACCGCAAATCTGAACCTATCCAAACACACTAGAAGTAGCCGGTGAACGTGCCTAAAAATCCTAGACGTCTTGAGCCAGCCTAAGGAACTAACTACCCCTAGAGAGAAAGAAAAGACCTCTCTTGCCTCCAGAGAAATAATCCCCAAAGATATAGAAGCCCCCAACAGATAATAACGGTGAGGTAAGAGGAAGGCACATACACAGGGGTGAAAGCAGATTCAGCAAATGAGGCCCACTAATACTAGATAGCAGAAAATAGAAAAGGGAATCTATGCGGTCAGTAAAAAAAACCCTTACAAAATATCCACTCTGAGATTTCAAGAACCCCCACACCAACTAACGGTGTGGGGGGAGAAACTCAGTCCCCTAGAGCAACCAGCAAGCGAGGAAATCACATTTTAGCGAGCTGGACTAAAAACATAATGAACACTGATAACACAGGTCAACAAAAAATAATTTTTTTTCTGGTGTCCAAAATATTTTAATGAATTTGGGGTATTTTTGGGGTGCTGATTCTGAATATGCTATCAGTTTTGCCAGATTGGCTCAAGTTTTTGAGATTTTTGGTATCTTATTTATAGCACTTGTTGGTAAATGCGACGCATCATCTCATTAATTTCTTTGGATTAGTACTTGAACTGAGCAGTTCTCAATATAGTTTTGTGTTAATTAGTGTTCTAAAAGTTTGTTCATAGCTTGATTTTTGCACTAACTTTATGTTGTTGTCTGTTTTCCAGTGAAAAGCATGAACTCATCAAGAAGAAGTTGTCTTAACGATCCAGACTCATTCTGTTACATTTGTGGTGAATACACACTGCCAAAACATAGAAGAAACATAACAGACTTCGTAAAAAAAGTGTATTTTGCCTATTTTGGGGTTATGCTTGGGGACCAAGACAAGTTTTGGGCACCACACATAGTGTGCAAAGCATGTATCGAATTATTACGAAAATGGAGCAAAGGACAAAGAAAAAGCTTCAAATTTGGTGTTCCAATGGTGTGGAGAGAGCCAAAAAATCATCATGATGACTGTTATTTCTGTGCAGTGCAAGGATTCAATAAGCATAAGAAACGAAAATGGGAGTAACATGGAATCTGCAAGAAGGCCTGTCCCTCATTGTGAAGATGTGCCTGTACCTGTGTTTACCATAAATAACAGTCATCATGATGATTTTTTGGCTCTCTCCACACCATTGGAACACCAAATTTGAAGCTTTTTCTTTGTCCTTTGCTCCATTTTCGTAATAATTCGATACATGCTTTGCACACTATGTGTGGTGCCCAAAACTTGTCTTGGTCCCCAAGCATAACCCCAAAATAGGCAAAATACACTTTTTTTACGAAGTCTGTTATGTTTCTTCTATGTTTTGGCAGTGTGTATTCACCACAAATGTAACAGAATGAGTCTGGATCGTTAAGACAACTTCTTCTTGATGAGTTCATGCTTTTCACTGGAAAACAGACAACAACATAAAGTTAGTGCAAAAATCAAGCTATGAACAAACTTTTAGAACACTAATTAACACAAAACTATATTGAGAACTGCTCAGTTCAAGTACTAATCCAAAGAAATTAATGAGATGATGCGTCGCAATTACCAACAAGTGCTATAAATAAGATACCAAAAATCTCAAAAACTTGAGCCAATCTGGCAAAACTGATGACATATTCAGAATCAGCACCCCAAAAATACCCTAAATTCGATGAAATATCTTTGGCACCAAAAATGCTGTTGACCAGTGTAATCAAAAAATGATCAAACAAAAACTTAGCTTGTCTTGGAGAGACTGGGAGCAAGGTATACACAAGGAATCTGAAGAGCACTGAATACATTGATAGCAGGCAAGGAACTGAGTCTCCAGGTGAGCTAAATAGGAAACCAACCAAGGATAACGAACCAGCTGATGCAGCCAACCTGCAGAAAGACAACACTACACAGTACCGCTTGTGACCACTAGAGGGAGCCCAAAAATAGAATTCACAACAGCTGCCCCTGCAGAACACACCTTGTGGTCAGACATTCTCTGAGTGCCGGTGACTCCACAGATGAATTTTGAGCAAGGTTATGTGTCCATGGAGCCTTTCCAGGTGAGGAGAGGACGAGGAGCGGCATAAAGCCGACATCAGAGTAACAGGGAATCTAAGGTGTAACATATTCTGTTTTGTGTCACTCCTGGTTCTCTACTCCTTACTTCTATTTTCTTTCCTGATTTTTCTTCCCTCAGTCTGAATCTGCAATAAGTACAAGATAAACCACTGCATGAACAGGGGTGACCAAACTTTACACTGTAGTGTACATATGTTTTTTTTTTGTTTGTTTTGTTTTTTATAGGGATGTGGAGAGACCAAATAAACGTTATTCCTGGCGATTCTTTTTTTTTTCTTCTGAATGATTTATGTAACTTTAAATTTTGATCAAATGATCTTTACAGACTTCAGCAATACCAAGTGTGCATTTATTTTTTAACTTTATTTTTGAACTTCTGTAATCTTTTTACATCTTTGTTTTTGTTACTTTGTTACACCGCAGTACTGCGTTACATAGGAATGTTACTGATCATGGGGGTCACCTTCTTGTGAGCATAACGATGGCGGTAACAGGACTCCCGTTGTCCACTAGAGATCCGCACATGGGATTCAGAAGTACATCATAGGAAGGGTTATATAAATTGTCTGCAGCGGTCAGATGATTATAACCTGATGTCAGCTGATAACGGCCTGTTTGCTGCAGCCAATCACAAGTCTTGGCAGACAGGTGTCTGAAGACGGGGACGTCATCTCTGCCCGTCCTGCCGAGCCCCCTAATCTGGCACCAGTGGGAACATCTAGATTATCAGCATCTATCCGTGTGGTTACACTCCCATCTTTCTACAGGTGTTTGATTTTTTTCCCTGTGTCCTAATAATGAAAATCAGTAATCGAGCAGAATCGGTGCAGACGTCCCCATCCTCGCGTCTCTTGATAAGGTCGATTCTATTATTTTTTTTTCTGTCGCACATCACCGGTTATTACACACGAAAAGTGATTGTCCAGCGAGGCGGAAACCCGAGCTATGGCGTCTCTGAGCGTGTTCAGCACAAAATGTGCGGAGAGCCTGAGATCAAGCAGGAGCCATCATTAACCCGACAGCGTTAACCTAAATAAAAAAAAAAAACCTCCTCATCTACATTTCCTCTGAGTCTTGCACAGGGTGGGGGGCGCTCACTGTGCTGCTGCTCCGCTAACACTCGGGTGTCCTGAGTTTGTTGTTTCCAGCATGTTCCGTGTGGCTGAGCCCGGCGGCCCCCCCCCCCTCGGCACAGTGTCCTCGGATTCTGCCCTTACCTGTTGTGTGATGTGTAAACATAGGATTGACAACAGATTGTTTACAGGAAAGAAATATATCTTGGTACCGTGTTAGCCAGTAGAAAGATATTTAGAATTGAGAGTCCTCAGTGGTTGATACCTTTTAATGGCTAACTGAAAAGATGGTAACAAATTGCTAGCTTTCGAGACTACTCCGGTCTCTTCATCAGGCAAAGACTAAGGGTACTGTCTCACAGTGGCACTTTTGTCGCTACGACGGTACGTTCCGTGACGTTCCAGCGATATCCATACGATATCGCTGTGTCTGACACGCAGCAGCGATCAGGGACCCTGCTGAGAATCGTACGTCGTAGCAGATCGTTTGGAACTTTCTTTCGTCGCTGGATCTCCCGCTGTCATCGTTGGATCGGTGTGTGTGACAGCGATCCAGCGATGCGTTCGCTTGTAACCAGGGTAAACATCGGGTTACTAAGCGCAGGGCTGCGCTTAGTAACCCGATGTTTACCCTGGTTACCATCGTAAAAGTAAAAAAAAACAAACAGTACATACTCACATTCTGGTGTCCTTCAGGTCCCTTGCAGTCTGCTTCCCGCTCTGACTGACTGCCGGCCGGAATGTAAGAGCAGAGCACAGCGGTGACGTCACCGCTGTGATCTGCTTTCACTTTACGGCGGCACTCAGTCAGAGCGGGAAGCATACGGCAAGGGACCTGACGGGCACCGGAATGTGAGTATGTACTGTTTTTTTTTTTTTTTACTTTTACGATGGTAACCAGGGTAAACATCGGGTTACTAAGCGCGGCCCTGCGCTTAGTAACCCGATGTTTACCCTGGTTACCCGGGGCCTTCGGCATCGTTGGTCGCTGGAGAGCGGTCTGTGTGACAGCTCCCCAGCGACCACACAACGACTTTCCAACGATCACGGCCAGGTCGTATCGCTGGTCGTGATCGTTGGAAAGTTGCAGAGTGTGAGAGTACCCTAAAACAGATTGTTTATAGAGCGGAGACCACTCCATTATCTGCCGTTATGTCACAATCCGCCAACTTCACTGAGAGGGCCACAGCAAGACCACAAACGTCTGCAACTTCCCAACCAACTTTGTGTTTTAGCTTCTTATCATTTTCAATATCTCTCCTCACTGTCAGTGAAACACATCCCTCCATATTACAGCTACACAGAGCTGGAGAGTCTGGTTATCTGTCAGATTTACCTGGCCTCTGAGTGTCCAACCCAGAGCTAAACTCACTATTCTGCTGGTGCAGTCACTGTGTACATACATTACATTACTGATCTTGAGTTACATCCTGTATTATACCCCAGAGCTGCACTCACTATTCTGCTGGTGCAGTCACTGTGTACATACGTTACATCACTGATCCTGAGTTACATCCTGTATTATACTCCAGAGCTGCACTCACTATTCTGCTGGTGCAGCTCTGGAGTATAAGGGTACGTCTCCACGGTACGGATGGGCGGTGGTATCGCCGCAGCGGCGAAGCCGCTCGGCGCTAAGCCCCGCCCCCTTAATGGAACGCGATCATGCCGGATGTGTTAACTCTTCACATCCGGGATGATCGCTCTCTCCCATAGCGCCCTGTGATATGCCTTGCGGGGACGCTGCGTCCCCGCAAGGTGTACGGACATGCTGCGATCTGAAAAGACGCGCAGCATGTCCGTAGTCGCAGGGCCGCCGCGTGCAGGTTTCCACGCATAGTGGAGACAGGATTTCATCAAATCCCCTCCACTATGCAGGAACATCTGGACGCTGCTTGTTTGACGCTGCAGCGCTGCGCAGCGTCAAACAAGCAGCGTTTCCTGAACGTGGAAACTCACCCTAATACAGGATGTAACTCAGGATCAGTAATGTAATGTATGTACACAGTGACTACACGCAGAGCTGTGCTCACTATTCTGCAGGTGCAATGTGTTTTGGTGGTGAAAATTGATAATAGTTTTCTTTTCTGTGTTGTTGATTAGATACGATTTTCTAATAAGAGGTGATTTACATTCTGGTCTCTATATAAATTACTGAGATTAAGTTTTAATTTTTCTGCTTTTTTTGCTCTAGAAATGAAGATTCGGAGAATGTTCAGGAAGTTGGGTCGCTTCGTGTAAATCCTGAACTTTTAACCACAGAGTCCAAGGAACTGGACGCTCACTCCGCCACCTCCTCTCAGAATGTCGATATTGCTGGTGTTACAGTAGAGTCACAGGACGAGCCGCAGACAGAGATCGCAGCCGCCGCTACTAGAGAAGAGTCTGTGGACGGTGATCGTGCCGCTGTTGATGTCAGTGAGGTGGAGTCCGGCCACGGACCCCCAGGCCCCGTAACGGGGAATCAGACTGAGCCCCAGAGAAATGTCACTTACTCTGATATTGTCCGAGAAGGAAGGAGATTCAATATCGACCTGGTCTCCAAGGTGAGCTGATAGGTAGTATCTGTGCGCTCACTTACGTTGTTACATTACATTCTGTAGTAATTGTCGTTCTATAAACTATTCTACATGATATCCTTCAGTGATTCTGTTGTGATGGTCCGGACAGGGAGCTGGTAATGATTTTACAAGTCCTGAGCTCCCCTAAGCCTATTCATGACAACAGAACAACAGACCTCCTTATAGATGAATGTGCAGAAAAGCAATGAAAAAGCCAAACGGTGCAAAATTTCTAATGATACCCAATTTCAAACATAATTTTTTAGCCCCAAATAAATCCATTTAGATATAAAAAAATGTCCTAAAAGGTGAACAACCCCTTTTAACTATTCTGTGGCAATTCTGATTTATACATTGTATACATCATTGTGTACATACATTACATTACTGATCCTGCACTTATCCTGGGTTACATCTTGTATTCTACCCCAGAGCTGCACTCACTATTCTGCTGGTGCAGTCACTGTGTGCATACATTACTGTACTGATCCTGAGTTACCTCCTGTATTATACTCCAGAGCTGCACTCATTATTCTGCTGGTGCAGTCACTGTGTACATACATTACATTACTGATCTTGAGTTACATCCTGTATTATACCCCAGAGCTGCACTCACTATTCTGCTGGTGCAGTCACTGTGCACATACATTACATTACTGATCCTGAGTTACATCCTGTATTATACTCCAGAGCTGCACTCACTATTCTGCTGGTGCAGTCACTGTGTACATACATTACATTACTGATCCAGAGTTACATCCTGTATTATACACCAGACCTGCACTCACTATTGTGCTGGTGCAGTCACTGTGCACATACATTACATTACTGATCCTGAGTTACATCCTGCATTATACCCCAGAGCTGCACTCACTATTCTGCTGGTGCAGTCACTGTGTACATACATTACATTACTGATCCTGAGTTACCACCTGTATTATACCCCAGAGCTGCATTCACTATTCTGCTGGTGCAGTTACTGTGTACATACATTACATTACTGATCCTGAGTTACCACCTGTATTATACCCCAGAGCTGCATTCACTATTCTGCTGGTGCAGTCACTGTGTACATACATTACATTACTGATCCTGAGTTACCACCTGTATTATACCCCAGAGCTGCACTCACTATTCTGCTGGTGCAGTCACTGTGTACATACATTACATTACTGATCCTGAGTTACATCCTATATTATACTCCAAAGCTGCACTCATATTTAACTTAGATTTGCCTTTCGGAGGTGTTCCGTTTTTTGGGGCACTGCTTGCTTAGTTCTGCAGCCATTTTTCTCCCCTCGGGTATGACTGAACAGTTGTACTTTTGTGCCTCGTAGGGGTAATATCTGCTTTTCCTGTTGTCATCCAGCTTTCCTACAAGCAGACTTCATATTTTGTAATTTGCAGAAAGATTTAAATGATTAACTTTTTGTTGAATTTTGTTGTTCTACTTAAAGGGACAGCGCTGTTTTCCGGGCTGATCCCCTGCCCCTCCTCTTCCATTACGGTGACAGCATGTGGCAGATCAGAGAATGTCGCCGGTGACTAGTTACCTCCTTCATTACATCTAATATTTACATTTCTTTACTTGCCGCTGGCCACAACTGACTGATCCCATCCACTTAATTAGCTCTCATGGTTTATATTCCTATAAATCCTTTTTTTTTTACCTTTTAATAATTGCACCTTGCAGAGGGAATGAATATTAATGGTCCCGGCCTCCCTTTTCTTCTCAAAATATAGATGTGAACCGAGAAGAAATGTCTCTTTTCAGAGCGAGAGGATCCGCTGCCTCCGCGATTCATCACAGTGATCAGTCTCTCTGTCTTGCTGCAAATCAAAGACATAATTGAGTTCCTGAGGATGGATTAGTCAGAAAAATCATTTACTCTGGACGCATTTAGCAGCAATGTCAGGGCTCAGAGGCAGGAGATGACTCTTGTGTCTTTTTACAACTGGTTCCTTGCTTGTATGACAGAGATCCAGGTGCCTTGTGCCCGGGGTACATAGTGACACAGAACGCGATTTTTACTGCTATATATAATTACTATATTCCACATACATACATATATTAATGTGATATATAAATATATCATATTGTAGTTTACCGCAGTTGATCTTAAATTATGTGCTCTCAACCATGGGAGCATGTAAATTAATTGCCACTAAATATATGTATGCATACCAGTTCCCTCCCAAGCTCATAACAGAGACACAGTACCAGAACCCAGCTCATAACAGATACAGTACCATAACAAAGCTCACGGCAGAGATACAGCATCAGAACCAAGCTCATGACCGAGATACAGCACAAGATCCAAGCATGGTACTCAAATTGTTTAAGAACCAAGTTCATAGCATATATAATGTACCAAGTTCATGCACAGTACATGAGATGTTCATAACATATATGCAGTATCAAATCCAAGCACACTGCATAGTGTCAGAAGCAAGCTAATGACATAAGTACAGATCCATAACAAATCTATTTAGAGTACTAAGCATATAAAATAATCACAGTAACAGACTTATAAAACTTTTAGCAAGAATACAACATTAGAACCAAGCTCGTCATATAATTACTGTACTATAAGCAAGTTAAAACCTGATATACAATCCCAGAACCAAGCACAATGCATAAATACAGTACAAGCACCAAGCTAGTAAAAATAAACAGCAGAACTAAGCTCAAATGTACTGTACCTCAGCCAAGCTCATTAAATCCATAAAGCAGCAGAATCATGAATACAGTACTTGAGGCAAGCTGATAACATAAATACAGTACCAGTAACAAGCATGCTACATAAATACTGTGCATAACCATAACATTTACAGAACACTAAGCTGGGCTCATAGCATGAACAGAGTCCCAGTTTCACTCTCAAAATATGCATTTAGAACCAAGGTCATTACGGCATTTTATAACAACATAACCAAAGACACATGATATATACTGCACCAAAGCCAAGCTCATAAGACAAATACAGCACCAGAACGAAACACAGTGCATAAATACAGCACCAGAACCAAACACGGTTCATAAATACAGCACCTGAACGCAGGAATCCTGGACTATTCTAGTCTGGAATAGAACTACTGGAATTTCTGAACTGTTAGTTGCCAGATGGCTGAAATTTCTTGTACTTATATATGTCCGTGTATGGGAGGTAAGTCAGTCTGTTTCTACCTTATTACTTTGTATATCTTGCAGACATGTTCCTCCTCACTGTACAGATCCCATCTCATCTGTCACTCTTTTTACTCTGCAGTTTCTATATTCTCGTGGACTGTTAATCGATCTACTGATAAAATCCAACGTCAGCCGCTACACAGAATTCAAGAACGTCACCCGAATCCTCACTTACCACCACGACAAGATAGAGCAGGTTAGTTATTGGCAGTAGTAGTCGCCAGGTTGATGGAGCAAGAATGAGGAAAGTCAGAATTCATAGAAATGATCCATTGTAACGCGGGATGTCCCCTCTCCCGGTAGGTGCCGTGTTCTCGCGCCGACGTCTTCTCCAGCAAACAGCTGTCTATGATCGAGAAGAGAACACTGATGAAATTCCTGACTTTCTGTGCAGATTACGAGCAACATCCAGAAGAATATCAAGGTACCGTCCAATGTGGAACGTTCTCTCATCACTAGCTGTAAGATCTAATGTCTGTTTCCTATCCATTGATTAGAGATCAGGGAATTAATTCACAGTCCCCTGGTCCTGGCATAGATTCCTGTGTGTGGCACGCCGCAACTATGGCGTTCCTGGGATCCAGGCAGGTAGGTGGAAGTTCTGTACCTGGCAGGGCTTCTGTGCAGTGCCCGCGGGCTTCTGTACCAGGCAGGGCTTCTGTGCAGTGACAACGGGCTACTGTACTAAGCAGGACTTCTGTGCAGTGACCACGGGCTACTGTACCAGCAGCGCTTCTGTACAGTGACCACGGGCTACTATACCAGCAGAGCTTCTGAGCAGTGGCTACGGGCTACTGTACCAAGCGGGGCTTCTGTGCAGTGACAACGGGCTACTGTACCAGCAGCGCTTCTGTGCAGTGGCTACGGGCTACTATACCAGCAGGGCTTCTGTGCTGTGGCCACGGGCTACTGTACCAGGCGGGGCTTCTGGGCAGTGGCCACGAGCCTCTGATATGACCGTTGGACCAGCGTCTGTGAATCAATTCACTCATCTTTTCAATTTATTTGACATGAAGCTTTTTGTGGGAAAAGACTTTACTTCTTACCCTCAAGTGACAGCCAGACCTGGTATGATGAATGCATTGCCCTTTTCTCTGCTCGGCCCCTTTTTTTTTTCTGCTCTGCCCCTTTTTTTCTGCTCTGCCCCTTTTTTTTTCTGCTCGGCCCCTTTTTTTTCTGCTGCTCGGCCCCTTTTTTTTCTGCTGCTCGGCCCCTTTTTTTTCTGTTGCTCGGCCCCTTTTTTCTTCTGTTGCTCGGCCCCTTTTTTTTCTGCTGCTCGGTCCCTCTTTTTTTCTGCTGCTCGGCCCCTTTTTTTTCTGCTGCTCGGCCCCTTTTTTTTCTGCTGCTCGGCCCCTTTTTTTTCTGCTGCTCGGCCCCTTTTTTTTCTGCTGCTCGGCCCCTTTTTTTTCTGCTGCTCGGCCCCTTTTTTTTCTGCTGCTCGGCCCCTTTTTTTTTCTGCTGCTCGGCCCCTTTTTTTTTCTGCTGCTCGGCCCCTTTTTTTTTCTGCTGCTCGGACCCTTTTTTTTTCTGCTGCTCGGACCCTTTTTCTCTGCTCGGCCACTTTTCTCGGCAGGTATCGCTCTGCCTGTATCGTATACAGGTCCTTCTCAAAAAATTAGCATATAGTGTTAAATTTCATTATTTACCATAATGTAATGATTACAATTAAACTTTCATATATTATAGATTCATTATCCACCAACTGAAATTTGTCAGGTCTTTTATTGTTTTAATACTGATGATTTTGGCATACAACTCCTGATAACCCAAAAAACCTGTCTCAATAAATTAGCATATCAAGAAAAGGTTCTCTAAACGACCTATTACCCTAATCTTCTGAATCAACTAATTAACTCTAAACACATGCAAAAGATACCTGAGGCTTTTAAAAACTCCCTGCCTGGTTCATTACTCAAAACCCCCATCATGGGTAAAGGCCCCGTCTCACACAGCGACGCTGCAGCGATACAGACAACGATGCTGATCGCTGCAGCGTCGCTGTGTGGTCGCTGGGGAGCTGTCATACAGACAGCTCTCTCCAGCGACCAACGATCAGGGGAACGACTTCGGCATAGTTGAAACTGTCTTCAACGATGCCGAAGTCCCCCTGCAGCACCCGGGTAACCAGGGTAAACATCGGGTTACTAAGCGCAGGGCCGCGCTTAGTAACCCGATGTTTACCCTGGTTACCAGCGTAAATGTAAAAAAAACAAACACTACATACTCACCATCTGTTGCCCGTCAGGTCCCTTGGCGTCTGCTTCCTGCTCTGACTGAGCCGCCGTACAGTGAGAGCAGAGCGCAGCGGTGACGTCACTGCTGCGCTCTCACTTTACGACGGCTCAGTCAGAGCAGGAAGCAGACGCCAAGGGACCTGACGGACATCAGATGGTGAGTATGTACTGTTTGTTTTTTTTTACATTTACGCTGGTAACCAGGGTAAACATCGGGTTACTAAGCGCGGCCCTGCGCTTAGTAACCCGATGTTTACCCTGGTTACCAGTGAAGACATCGCTGGATCGGTGTCACACACACCGATTCAGCGATGTCAGCGGGACCTCAACGACCAAAAAAAGGTCCAGGCCATTCCGACACGACCAGCGATCTCGCAGCAGGGGCCTGATCGCTGGTACGTGTCACACATAGCGAGATCGCTACTGAGGTCGCTGTTGCGTCACAAAACTTGTGACTCAGCAGCGATCTCGCTAGCGATCTCGCTATGTGAGACGGGGCCTTAAGACTAGCGACCTGACAGATGTCAAGAAGGCCATCATTGACACCCTCAAGCAAGAGGGTAAGACCCAGAAAGAAATTTCTCAACAAATAGGCTGTTCCCAGAGTGCTGTATCAAGGCACCTCAATGGTAAGTCTGTTGGAAGGAAACAATGTGGCAGAAAACGCTGTACAACGAGAAGAGGTGACCGGACCCTGAGGAAGATTGTGGAGAAGGACCGATTCCAGACCTTGGGGAACCTGAGGAAGCAGTGGACTGAGTCTGGTGTGGAAACATCCAGAGCCACCGTGCACAGGCGTGTGCAGGAAATGGGCTACAGGTGCCGCATTCCCCAGGTAAAGCCACTTTTGAACCATAAACAGCGGCAGAAGCGCCTGACCTGGGCTACAGAGAAGCAGCACTGGACTGTTGCTAAGTGGTCCCAAGTACTTTTTTCTGATGAAAGCAAATTTTGCATGTCATTCGGAAATCAAGGTGCCAGAGTCTGGAGGAAGACTGGGGAGAAGGAAATGCCAAAATGCCTGAAGTCCAGTGTCAAGTACCCACAGTCAGTGATGGTGTGGGGTGCCATGTCAGCTGCTGGTGTTGGTCCACTGTGTTTCATCAAGGGCAGGGTCAATGCAGCTAGCTATCAGGAGATTTTTGAGCACTTCATGCTTCCATCGGCTGAAATGCTTTATGGAGATGAAGATTTCATTTTTCAGCACGACCTGGCACCTGCTCACAGTGCCAAAACCACTGGTAAATGGTTTACTGACCATGGTATTACTGTGCTCAATTGGCCTGCCAACTCTCCTGACCTGAACCCCATAGAGAATCTGTGGGATATTGTGAAGAGAAAGTTGAGAGACGCAAGACCCAACACTCTGGATGAGCTTAAGGCCGCTATTGAAGCATCCTGGGCCTCCATAACATCTCAGCAGTGTCATAGGCTGATTGCCTCCATGCCACGCCGCATTGAAGCAGTCATTTCTGCCAAAGGATTCCCGACCAAGTATTGAGTGCATAACTGAACATTATTATTTGATGGTTTTTTTGTTTGTTATTAAAAAACACTTTTATTTGATTGGACGGGTGAAATATGCTAATTTATTGAGACAGGTTTTTTGGGTTTTCAGGAGTTGTATGCCAAAATCATCAGTATTAAAACAATAAAAGACCTGACAAATTTCAGTTGGTGGATAATGAATCTATAATATATGAAAGTTTAATTGTAATCATTACATTATGGTAAATAATGAAATTTAACACTATATGCTAATTTTTTGAGAAGGACCTGTATACATGTTAGCCGGATGCCTGTATTATTGGTCCTAGGCTTTAGAGTAGTCGTGCAGCTGATGTTGTTGATGCAGCTTTGTGTGTGTTCGGAGTAGAGAACTTAATGTGAATGTCCCTGTTTCCTGCACAGATCACAAGGAGTCCACTTTTTCCGAGTTTCTCCAGTGTAAGCGGTTATCTCCCAGTCTGCAGCACTTTGTCCTCTGCTCCATTGCGATGGTGTCTAAATCCACCAGCACCATAGATGGGCTGAAGGCGACACAACATTTCCTGCGCTGCCTTGGCCGCTACGGCAATACTCCTTTCTTGTTTCACATGTACGGTCTTGGAGAGATCCCTCAGTGTTTCTGCAGGTGAGTGCGAAAGACGACACTTACCCTTGATTGTATGCAATGGACCCCGGCACCAATGTCCTCACCGGAGCTGCTGAAAACGTCATCTGCATCTCTGCCTCCTCACAAATGTATGGATGTGATACTTCTCACATATGAGGCTTTGTTACATGTTTATCCAATCTGTCAGCACAGCATTATCTTCGCCTCTCATCTATCAATGCAGAAGTGAGGACCCCTTTAATGCCATTCTTCCTCCACTGTTCATGTATGTCAGACAGTGTGCGGGTGTTACATAGCCGGCTTCCATTAGTAGCAGCAGGAAATGGAGCTGGCTCCGATTGCTGCTGTTGAGCCGCTTAAATGCTGCAATCAGTCTAAGGCTATGTGCACACATCAGGATTTTCTGCAGAATTTTCCTGAACAAAACCGGACTTTTTCTGCAGGAAATCCTCATGCGTTTTTTTTTGCGGTTTTCTCGCGTTTTTTGTGTGTTTTTTTCCGGAGCTTCCCATTGCATTAAATAGCGTCAATAACGCGCAAAATTAATGAACATGCTGCGTTTTTACCGCGATGCATTTTTTTCGTGGAAAAAAAACGCATCATGTACACAAAAATTGCAGAATGCATTAAAAATAAGATGCTTATGTATGCGTTATTTAAGTGTTTTTTCCTCGGAAAACGTCCGAAAAAATGCGAAAAAAAACTCAAAAAATCCTGAACGTGTGCACATAGTCTTGACGGTGGCATATAAGCGGCGTAGTCCTGGTGGGATTTCCACTCTGGTCCCTATCACCCACCTTCTACAATGCGTTTGCAGGGTCCACATCTCTCGGCTTCATAAGAGACGGTTTCTCCTATATGCTGCAATGTATAGGACAAGTGACCGGACGATTACAGGCTGGAATCTCTAGAGCGACCATCAAATAAAGTGAAAAAAGATACAAACTGTTCTTATCGCCGCGCTTTTCCATAGTTAGAAATATAGAAGTTAACGAAAATCATTTTCGGTGTCACTGTGTCCTGAAAAGTCCGATCTATATAAATATTAATATTTAATCTGCACAGTAAATGTTGTAAGGAGAAAACATAGTTTGTCTCTCAATCGCTGCATCTCTGCAAAAAATAGCAATAAAATCCTCAAGTTAAAATTATAAAAACTACAGCTCGGCGCTTAGAACACAAGTGTTCACACGGCTCCATCGAGAAAAAATAGAAATGTTAGGAATATCACATTGTGACACAGTAAATATTTTATTTGCAGAGATACAAATTGTTTTACCCACTGAAATCTAGAAGAAAAGAACTTTATAACTTTGGTGTCACCGTAATCGCAGCAACCTGAAGAATCCTGTGACCAGATCACTTTTACTGCACAATGACCCAAAACACATGAAATCCCAAGACCGGGGCAGATTGCGTTTTTGTCGTCATTTTCACCCACTTGTTTTTTTTTCCCTATTTTTCTGAACATTATATGGTGAAGTGATTTGTTTAATTCAAAACTACAACTCCTCCTGCACAAATCGAGCCTCGTACGGGTTTGTGAGCAAAATACAATAGTTAGGACACTTGGAATAAAGGGAGGAAAAAACAAGTGTGCAAAAAATAAAAAAATTGCCGGGGTATGAAGGGGGAACATTTAGTGTAAAGTACAGATTCTTCCCTTAGGTGGTATCGGTCATCCCATAATGCACTGTGCTCTGCTCCCACAACCTAGAACAATATCCTCTGTAAGATTATTAGGAGGCTGCGGAGATGGAAGTGCTGCAACCTGAGAGCCAACAGAAAAGCAGCAGAATGCTGAGTGCAGGTTTGGCTGTGACTGGAGTATCATAGAATGGTAGAGTTGGGAGGGACCTCCTGGGTCGTCTGCTCCAACCCCCTGCTCAAAGCAGGTGTCACTAAACCATCCCAGACAGATGTCTGTCCAGCCTCTGGAGTACAAGTGGGCAGATGACACCGTGCAGGTGCCCTGCGAACAGCAGCTCAAGTGTGATGGGGAATAATTCTGCTCCGCTGCTCTGTCATTGGAAAGTCTCTGTGAGCTGCTGATAGATGGAAGAGAAGTGTCAGAGATGAATGTGGAGATGAACGCTGGAGCCGCTGCCTCTACATCGTGTCCCAGGGTGAAAATTCTTTTGCGGTGACGTCCTGCTCCAACCTCAGCTGGACGACCAAAACATTGGAGTATTTCTGTGATGTCCTGAGGATTTTTAGCATTGAGCTGGGGTCAACCCCAAATCTGCTGCTGTCCAAAATTACTTCTGTCAGTGTAGAATTCCAGGAAACTGCATAAGAGATAGTAATATCAGCTGAGATGACGCTGTGCGTCACTGTGTCCTGTATTATACCCCAGAGCTGCACTCGCTATTCTGCTGGTGCAGTCACTGTGTACATGCATTACATTACTGACCCTGAGTTACATCCTGTATTATACTCCAGAGCTGCACTCACTATTCTGCTGGTGCAGTCACTGTGTACATGCATTACATTACTGACCCTGAGTTACATCCTGTATTATACTCCAGAGCTGCACTCACTATTCTGCTGGTGCAGTCACTGTGTACATACATTACATTACTGATCCTGAGTTACATCCTGTATTATACCCCAGAGCTGCACTCACTATTCTGCTGGTGCAGTCACTGTGTACATACATTACATTATTGATCCTGAGTTACATCCTGTATTATACTCCAGAGCTGCACTCACTATTCTGCTGGTGCAGTCACTATGTACATACATTACATTACTGATCCTGAGTTACATCCTGTATTATACCCCAGAGCTGCACTCACTATTCTGCTGGTGCAGTCACCGTGTACATACATTACATTACTGATCCTGAGTTACATCCTGTATTATACCCCAGAGCTGCACTCACTATTCTGCTGGTGCAGTCACTATGTACATACATTACATTACTGATCCTGAGTTACATCCTGTATTATACCCCAGAGCTGCACTCACTATTCTGCTGGTGCAGTCACCGTGTACATACATTACATTACTGATCCTGAGTTACATCCTGTATTATACCCCAGAGCTGCACTCACTATTCTGCTGGTGCAGTCACTGTGTACATACATTAAATTACTGATCCTGAGTTACATCCTGTATTATACTCCAGAGCTGCACTCACTATTCTGCTGGTGCAGTCACTGTGTACATACATTACATTACTGATCCTGAGTTACATCCTGTATTATACCCCAGAGCTGCACTCACTATTCTTCTGGTGTTTTCTTTATCAGACTAGTGCACACAGTTTGCACCTTGTTCACCAGACTCTTTATGCCTTTTACAGAATGAGATGTTTTGCAGCTTCAGTAATCGCTCTAGTCCCTTCCAAAGCTGCAATGATTGTTCATCCGTGCAGGGGCAGCGTTCCTCCGCATCGTGTTCAGATGTGCTCTCCCCTATATTAGACCTTTTCTTGCGTTTGAGCGGAGGTCTTTGTGCCCATCACTCTCGGGTGATTTCTCCGGTTTATCTGTCATATTAAAGGTATAATCCGTCCATCACAGAGGTGAACGCTGCACCTGATCGCTGGTCGGACCGCTGCTCCGGCATCAAACTAAATCCCCCTAACTCTGATTTCACCTCAAAATGATATTTTGCAGTCCGGAATGTGACACGTCTGAGCGTTTTATCGCCGCGCGTTAATGAGGAATATTTCTGGCGATTGTTTAGTATGTATAGTAAAGTGTTGAGCGCGGCGTCCATACATCATCCCTCCGCGTCGTTATCTGCAGCTTATCAGAACAAGGTGTCGTTTTGCAGGTGATTTCTAGCCGCCGTCCCACATTCCATTTTAATGTAAACCTCTTAAGCGATTCTCGCGGCCGGTTCCTCCGCGTGTTCTCATCAAGGCCTCTGTTATATATGGCGCGCATACATATTTATGGGAATGATCCAAAGACATTTGGAAGTCACATCCTGCACCTCATCAGAGGCTTTACTGCATAAACAGAGGCCAAAAGTGTTGGCTTTACCGCAAACGTCTGGTCGACATTTACCCTTCGCCCCATTTAAGACGGCGCAGGTGGAGCAGAACTTGCCAGATTTATGAGACAGTTCTACAATTTTCTAATACTTTTGATTCATTTCCTCACTTTACCAAGATCTCTGCTTGCTGTCAGTGAATTATTTCAAGAGGGTGAGAGCCTGTCCTCCAGATGAGGTCTTGGTCTCCAGACTGTCACAATGTATCAGTGCAGGTAAAATGTGACAAATATTCAGAGAATTGTGCTTTTATCATTCCAGACTAGATGCAATTGTAGCGATGCTCCGGCTACAAGACGCTCGAGGTTCTCATCTGCTCGATGCATCAGTGTTTCCATTCATTGACAGCAAGCATAAAACATAGGATGATTAAGAATTTGAATGTTGGGTGTCGGGCAGAGATCTTAGCTGCTGCTATCGCACCTTGCATAGTGTCCAATCAGGTAGGAGAGTATGCCTAAAAACCACTTTAAAGGGGTCCACTCCCACAAAATGTATCTTTAACACGTAGCTATTCTTCTATAAGTTCTTTGATTTGTTGGAGTCCCTTAAACGCTCTGTAGGTGCATATCCAGGTCGTGAGACCCCCACCAATCGCCCAGCCCACCTGTATTGGCAATGAAAGGGCCTATTGTTCTATTTATGGCCAGCGAAAGCCCCCTGCAGATCCTGGGATGTACTGCACCTGGGGGGCCACTATGCAGGGGTTTTAACTTGCAACATCTGCCATACATTGTGTAGGATGAATTGCGCACTGCATGTTGGGGTCGGGCTCGGGAGCTGAGCCTGCTCCATACAGTGCAGGCCCTGGCTGTGTTGTACAGCTGGCACCCAAGTCTAAGTGCTGCGAACATCGCAGTTTAATCGTTTTAGATGTCGCTGCATTTAAGAAGTTGGAAACAGGGGAGTTCTTCCCGAAGAGTAAAATAGCACCATATTGTGAGTCGTACAAATGATCGTCGGTTCAAGTTCCCTAGTGAGCAATAAAAAAGTAAAAAAATTATCTTTTAAAAAAATAAAATGTAAGTTAACGTCATCTCCCTTTTTCCACAAAGTAAGTTCGGATGTCAACGTGGGAATGGAAAGACTAAAGCTCTGTAAAAAAAAACTGCCAAGTACAAGCCATGGAAATAAAAAAGCTATTGCAAAGCAAAAAGGGAAAATTGAAATTAGAGGGGCCCATGTTGAAGCTGCCATCCAAGAGCCCACCCTGCAGCCGGCCCTGGGTCCGTGCACTGCGGCGCTCACGCTGCACTTTGGCACATTGGGGGGCCTGTCCTCTATGTGTTCAATTAATGAGATGGAGAAGGGGGCTGGCTTGGCTATTAGTGCGCCCCCTTCACATACAGCATGGATGATGGCGGTACAGGAAACACTTTGGCTGAAGACTGGGTGATCTTTTTTTTGGAAATTGAACCCTTGTAAGCTTTTCTTACCAAAATCTGGAGCTTTTATGTCTTGGTGTTTTTGTAGGCATGCCAGGAATTACCAGTCCGGACCCCATGGATTTTTAGGTGGAAGCTTATGTCGTGCTGGTCTGTATTTCTGGCCCCTGCAGACATTTCTGCTCTTTACTTCTGTACCTCACTTTTTGGGACCAGTCTCCTCCTCTGTTGCCCTGGAGTGCAGAGTCCAGCCGAGGGGAGTTTGTCTCCTCACCGGAGGATGCGCAGCGGGGAGCAGGGACGATCTATCATTGTGATGCCGGCTCTGCCATGATGGATGGATAGATTGAGAAAGTAACTCAATAATCTTCATTTTCTTTGCAGGTTATTCACAGATCATTGAGCATTATCGTTAATAAAGCGCCTGTGTCCTTGGTGCTCGCGCTGCAGGAAAAGTCACTGTAATCTTACTAGAACCGTCCTGCACTGATCCCGGCTCTGCACCCTCGCCTCCAACAGCAGTCATGGCCTCCACCTGCAGATCACCGGGGAGGGCGCTGCGAAACCTGCGCTCCCAATGTGGCTGCAATCTGTGCTTTCTAGAGAGATTTTGAACAGTTTCCGAGCATTGTTACCCCCACACCGCGGAGGTGCTAAATGCTCGTCCCCCTCCTGATTACACCCGTGTATAAGGCTACTTTCACTCTTCCGTCTTTTTAGATCCGTCACAATGCGTCGTTTTGGGGAAAAAAACGCATCCTGTTTATGTGCCCGCAGGATGCTTTTTTTTCCTATAGACTTGTATTGCCGACGGATCGCGACGGATGGCCATATGTCGCGTCCGTCATGCACTGGATGCGTCGGTATTTGGCGGACCGTCGCAGTGAAAAAACATTCAAGGGAACGTTTTTTCGTACGTCGTGTCCTGCATTTTAAACTGCTTATGCCCGGCCGTAACTCCTCCTCCTCAGGAGTTTACTATGGGCAGCGGATGCGATGAAACACTGCGTCCGCTGCCCATGTTGCGCAGAAAATCACCACTGTCCGTCGGTACGTTGAGCCGACGCTTTGTGGCGGCCCTGTACTGACGGAAGTGTGAAAGAAGCCTTAAAGGTTTGGCGGTTTCCAAAAATGAAATGTACATTTGGAAACTTGAGTCAAAATCCCTCTGCACTTCAGGATTGTAACTCACGATCAGTACAGGATCAGTAATGTAATGTATGTACACAGTGACTGCACCAGCAGAATAGTGAGTGCAGCTCTGGGGTATTATACAGGAGGTAACTCAGGATCAGTAATGTAATGTTTGTACACAGTGACTGCACCAGCAGAATAATGAGTGCAGCTCTGGAGTATAATACAGGATGTAACTCAGGATCAGTAATGTAATGAATGTACACAGTGACTGCACCAGCAGAATAGTGAGTGCAGCTTTGGGGTATAATACAGGATGTATCTCAGGATCAGTAATGTAATGTATGTACACAGCGACTGCACCAGCAGAATAGTGAGTGCAGCTCTGGAGTATAATACAGGATGTAACTCAGGATCAGTAATGTAATGTATGTACACAGTGACTGCACCAGCAGAATAGTGAGTGCAGCTTTGGGGTATAATGCAGGATGTATCTCAGGATCAGTAATGTAATGTATGTACACAGCGACTGCACCAGCAGAATAGTGAGTGCAGCTCTGGAGTATAATACAGGATGTAACTCAGGATCAGTAATGTAATGTATGTGCACAGTGACTGCTCCAGCAGGATAGTGAGTGCAGCTCTGCTCAGCTGCTGCTCATTGTCCTAATTGTGGGTGCGGTCGCTGCTGAACCTGCTGTGTGCTCCTGAGCTCCTGGGAACCACCACCTCTCCACCCGGGGACCTGCTCTCTCTCTTACCCAGGGAGTGAGTGGGTTTCCTGGGATGAATGAGGGGGCCAAGTCCCAGGCTTCTGCTTCCCGGACCAGGCTGGCGGGGGGCAGAAGGAACCAGCAACCAGCCTGCACATCAGAAGATTCGGGGGTGAGATGCTCCACCAGGAGTCGAAGCAATGTTGCTCCTACTCCCCCCAGGTCTGCAGAGACCCAGAGAAGCCGCAAGGCTTCCATGGAGGAGAAGCCTGCTAGCGTGCAAGATAGCGGTCCTTCCGGAGGAAAGCTGAGTGCTCACGGAGGTGAGGCCGACCTCACTGAGGAGGGTTGGGCGCTGCAGAGACCCCGGGAGTCTGTGTCCACCTATGCCTCCCGGGTCATGAGCCACCTTCGTGAGTACGAAGATGCGAGTAAGACCCTGAGAAGGCTCCGGGAGGAGCTGCGCTGCACAAGCGCAAAAGCTGCAGGCGCCTCCAGACCCAGGAAGACGCAATTCCAGGCGGAGGTAAAGATCCTGAAGCTTGAAATTAATGACCTGGAGGTAAGAAAAGCATTTATTCGTGAAAAAAGTGGACCATTTAAAGAAAAACTTATAAATGAAGACCGATTCAGAGAAATGGCTGATAACAGAGAGCAAAGGCAGATGGGGCTGCAGCCTGAGAGCCAGGTGGATGATGATGATGATGAGAAGGAGGATGACCAGCAGAAAGCCCCACCTGGCAGCCTGCTTAGTCACTCACAGGCCACGTGCAGCAAGGTCCCTGCTGGACAGGCGACAATGACATCTCGTCGCAGTTCTGCTGGCTCTGGGGAGGACAGTGACAACATCGGCCAGGGAGGGGCGCTAATGGCAGAGATCAAGCTCCTGGAGTCCCCAGTGTGCCTTCAGAACTTCCATCTTGGTGATGATTTACCAGAGGAGGCACCTGGGGGCCAGCAAAAAAAGGCAAAGAAAACCACCAAGCCAAAGCTGCTGGAAGCGGTAAGCTATGTGTATGCCCCCCTCCCTGTACCCCCTGAGTCGGCTGCAGGGTCAGCTCGCTGTATAAGCCCCGTTGCCCAGCCCAGCCCGGGTTCTGCTGTGGATCCGGTGCAAAGGCACGGGGAGATTACAAAGCAATGTAGTGAGGCGCAGAGCTCCGTCTCTGCTTGTAGTAGCGGGGACGTAGCAGCAGGTGCATCAGCCGAGAGGCTGGACAGTGAGGGCGGCCCGGCGGCAGGCGAAAAATCAGGCCACGACACTGTGGTGCGCTCCCCAGTGGGAGGGGGGAGCAGCCCGGTGTCAGGGGCAGCTCCGGTAGCCTCGGTGCCCCTGAATGCTGTTGCCGCTGATCACTTAGTTGAGAAGCGGCGGCAGTGTGAGGGGGTTACCGGGGCTGGGCGTTCTGGTCCTCCCACCAAAGTCCTGTTCTGTGTTGGCGTCCCTGGTCAACAAGATGCTGATATGAAGGATCAGCGGCGCGCCACAGCGGCGAAAGATCAGCGGCGCCTGGTGTCAGCAGTAAAGCAGCAGAAAATATCATCTGATGATGCGGAGGGCACACGTAAGACCAGGGGTGAGGTCGCCTCCAGTTCTGTGGAGGAGACTCAGCCCCTTGTGCCTGATGATGCGGAGGTCAAAATGTCACCCCCTGTTGTCACTGGTCCAGCAGGAGTGAATGTGGTGGTGGGTATGGATGAGGAAAAGTCTTTGTCTAGTGGTGTGGTTGCTGGTTTGGTAGAGGGTGAGGGGGTTATGGAGGTGGGTAATGGTGATGCTGTTGGTGTGGATGTGGTCACTGGTCCGGTTGCCCCCCCGGTGGTGGCAGCACCTGTCAGGAGTTTTGCCGCTGTCA
Source organism: Ranitomeya variabilis (assembly GCF_051348905.1). Lineage (NCBI taxonomy): Eukaryota > Metazoa > Chordata > Amphibia > Anura > Dendrobatidae > Ranitomeya > Ranitomeya variabilis. Next base: position 391,284,595 of record NC_135233.1, on the reverse strand, counting down.
CCTCCGGGGGAAATAGGGCATCCTCCTCGTCTCTGGGCTCTGGGGACGGCATGTTGCAACGGCGTCTCCTGGAGGCTCTAAAGAAGGGAGAGAGATCACTAATGGTAGAGGGTCGAGAGGTTGATCTATCCTTCTGGATAGAGAGGCATGGTCTCGGGGCCTTCCGAGAGCAAAGAGCGGGGGATACAGTGTGGTCCCTCCCAACAGCTGGGCCAGGTAGTGTGCGTAGGAATGTGGTCCGTCTTCAGTGGAGGGGCAGTGATGCGTGTCCTCCAAGGTCTAAAGTTGTGGAGCTCCTGCTGAGGATGGTGTCGTGGTTCTCAATGGCAAGAGACCGTAGAAAGCATACAAAAGGACTAGCTCTTGGAAGATGGGAACTCGAGCTGACTGTGAGCTAAACCTACCGCACAACTAACAGTGGCCGGGTAGCGTGCCTACGTTTTATCCCTAGACGCCCAGCGCCAGCCGGAGAACTGACTGACCCTAGCAGAGGAAAATACAGACCTGGCTTACCTCTAGAGAAATTTTCCCCAAAAGGCAGACAGTAGCCCCCACATATAATGTCGGTGATTTTAGAGGAAATTGACATACGAAGTATGAAGATAGGTTTAGCAAATTGAGGTCCGCTTACTAGATAGTAGGAAGACAGAAAAGGGAACTACACAGTCAGCTGAAAACCCTTTCAAAACACCATCCTGAAATTACTTTAAGACTCTAATATCAACTCATGACACCAGAGTGGCAATTTCAGCTCACAAGAGCTTCCAGCCTCAGAAATATTCAAACACAGAGAACTGGAACAAAAATGCAAAACAAACTTAGGACTACAAGTCCAACTTAGCTGATAGTAGTCTAGGAGCAGGAACATGCAACAGAAAGGCTTCTGGTAACATTGTTGGCCGGCATAGAAATGACTGAGGAGCAAGGCTAAATAGACAACTCCCACATCCTGATGGAAACAGGTGAACAGAGGCGATGAAGCACACAAGTTCAGTACCACAAGTGACCACCGGGGGAGCCCAGAAACCAAATTCACAACAGGATGGGCTTCAAGGCGATTGACATCTATAACTTGATACATCCCTATTCCACACCTGAGTTTGATGTCAGCTTTGTTCGGCCGGAGGGGCTTGAGCTCTTCTGGTCGAACTATGAGTTGGCAAAAAATGAGCCTGGCTGGCGGGACTTTACCGTTCAGGTGGTGTCTCGCCAAAACCAAGTCAAGAAAGTGACCGTGATGACTTGTAACGAGTCGCTTTCTTGTTACGACATCATGACGTGGCTTGGCGGGTACGGAGAGGTGGTAGAAATGCCAAAGAAAAACCGTGACGAGTTTGGTATCTGGTCAGGGGCCTGGACGTTTATGGTAAAACTTAAGCGTTCAGGGGGTACGGTTGCCCACATACCATCATCTGCCTTCCTGGGTAGAGATCGTATCCTGGTTTTCTACCAGGGGCAACCGAAGCTCTGTCACAGGTGCGGCGACCCCACACACTTCAGCGCAAACTGCACTGTGCAGAAGTGTGCATTGTGTGGGGATATTGGCCATCTTGCTGCATCTTGTGTGGAGATTAGGTGCCACCTGTGTGGTGAGTTAGGTCACCCATTCAGCCGTTGTCCTCGCTCCTTCGCTAACGTAGTCGTGACCCCGGTGGGAGAAAGCCGTGAGGCTGATTCTGCTGGGGAAGGGACTAGCAGGGGTGAGGGAGCTGAGGGGCCAAGGAAGAAAAGCAATAAAAAGACGCCTGCCCAGCTAAGGCGTCTAGACAAGCGCAGACAGGATAGGGAGCTGGGCGAGCCTCGGGCTACTGGGGCGGCCCCTGTTCTGGATGCCAGTCTTGCTGCTGAGGCCCCGAGGGATGATGAGTTGGATGAGGAGGTCAGGAGGATCCACAGGGAGGAAAGTGCCACTGCCTCAGAGTCCTCCCATTATGAAAGTATGGATGAGGATAATAGGCAGTGGCTAGAGAACAAGCGTAAGCTCGGCACCAAAAAGAAGAGAAAGAAGGGAGATAAAAAATCTTCTCCCGCTCTGACCAAGGTACCTAAGGAAGGAAAAACCGACTCCCCTCTGGTTGGTCTTTCTAACCGGTTCCAAGCCCTTGAAAACATCTCTTCCTCTGAGGAGGAAGCTGAGGGTGAGGTTCTGGCTTCGGCGGGGCTCACAGGGGACGCCGAGTCTCCTTCTTCGGGGAATGTAAGATCCTTGGAGGGAGGGACTGGCCCAGAGTCCGGAGACGAGGACGATGAAAATAAAAAACACATGGGAATGGATACCTCATTGTCATTAAAGAGGGGGAAGGATTCCTCCTCTGAGGCAGAGGATAGGGGTAGTGGGAAAAAGAAAGCCATCTAACTCAATCACCAATGATGGCGGAACCCACTCCGTTGACGCTGGCGTCCATTAATGTCGCCAGCATAAAGTCAAATACAGCTAGATTTGCGGCCTTTGATTTTCTCAGCCGGGTTGAAGCTGACATTTTCTTTTTGCAAGAGACCAGGCTGCCAAACATGGCAGATGTGTTTAAAGCTAAGAGGGAGTGGAGACTCGGGCCCTCCTATTGGTCTCTTGTGGCCGAGCCGTATAGCGGAGTGGCGGTCCTTTTTACCGCACCGGTGGAATGCCGACGGGTTATTGAGTTAGAAATGGGGAGGTGCCTGATCTTAGATGTCCTCATGAAGGGACAAGAGCTCCGGCTCATCAACATCTATGGTCCCCAATCTAAGTGGGACCGGAAGTGTCTCTTTATGAGGATCAAGCCCTACCTTTTTACAAGTCGGCAGGTTGTCTTTGGAGGGGACTTCAATGCTGTCACGAGGCCCCGAGATAGAGGAGGTTCCAGAGACAAGCTGACTTACGATAGCGTCGCCCTTAATAGTATAGCTAGTGAGGCTCGCCTGGTGGATGTCCACATTCGGCACACCCCAGGCCACGAGGGGTTCACCTATCATAGAGTTAACTGTAGGTCCAGAATAGATAGGTTTTATTTAAAGGAGGAAGCTGTCTTTTCAGCAGTTTCTGTTGTTGAGGTGGAGTTCTCCGACCACTGTTTAATTTTGTTTTCTCTGAATGTTACAGAGACCCTCCGGATGGGAAGAGGCTTTTGGAGGCTCAATTCGTCTCTCTTGGAAGAAGCGGAGATAAGACAGTCCTTTGAGGATTTTCTTCAGAGCCAGGTACCCTTGCTGGATCTTTGTAGTAGTAAGTCAGAATGGTGGGAGATGTTCAAGGAAAGGGTGGCGAGATTCTTCCGCCAGCTCTCGAGCCTCAGAAATCTGAGCAGGTACCGCCTGTATCAGGGTCTGAGGAGGAAACTCGAACATCTTGTCTCAACTGGAGGTAGTCGCGAGGAGATCTCCAGAGTGAAATCTTTGCTTATGAGGTGTCAGTACGATAGACACGCATCTTTGGTTTTTGAGAGGGATTACGGGAAGTACCGCTCGCCCGACCCTTACAGAAACTGCAAGATGTCAGTGAATAGTAAAGTAGTTACAGGACTGGTCGACACTACGGGGTCCCTGAGGCGATCCAGATCAGGGATCCTGGAGGTTGTCAGATCCTTCTACTCGCACCTCTTGGGGAAGAGGGATCTTGATTGGGATGAGATGTCGGCTTTCCTGGCTGAAGCCGTCCCCGAACCAGGGGTAGACCCCTCTCTTGACAGTTTGACAGAAATGATCAGGGAAGAGGAAGTTCAGTTGGCGATTGAAGGGCTTGCCCAAAAAAAATCGCCTGGTCCAGATGGCTTAACATCTGAATTCTATAAGACCTTTAAGGACGTTTTGGTTCCCCTCTTGACTGAGGTATTCAATGAGTGTCTTTCCTCGGGCACTCTGCCGAAGTCAACGAGGAGGTCTGCTCTGATCATCTTGTCAAAGGGTAAGGACCCATCTTGCATTGAGAATTGGCGTCCCATAGCGCTTCTCAATGCAGACAGGAAGGTTCTGGCAAAGGTGCTGTTTAATCGGCTGGTGAAATTTGCACCCCGACTCCTTTCGGAGGCTCAGCATTGCTCTGTTCCAGGCCGCAGCACATTTAGTGCTGTGCTCTGTGTCCGGGAGGCAGTGGAGCAGGGTAGGGCTGGTCACTGGAAGGGGTACATGCTGTCACTGGACCAGGCAAAAGCGTTTGATCGGGTTAATCACGAGTACCTCTGGTCCGTCCTTCTGAGATATGGCCTGCCGGGGGGGTTTGTTGATTGGCTTAAGACCTTGTACAGTGGGGCAGAGAGTTTCCCGCTTGTGAATGGTTGGATTGGCAGCTCTTTTGAGGTTGGGTCCGGTGTTCGCCAGGGTTGTCCCTTGAGCCCGCTGCTGTACGTGTTTGCGATTGACCCTCTTGTTAGGAGGGTGGAGCGTGGACCGTTGGCCGGGATCGGGATGGACCAGGCAGCACCGGAGGCCACTCTGAGGGTGGTGGCGTATGCCGATGATGTCACCGTGTTTGTTTTCTCTCAGGTAGATCGCTACTCGGAGGCATCCGGGTCCACGATCAACCGGGATAAGTGTGAGAGTCTCTGGCTGGGAGGAGGAGATCCTGGTTTTGATCTCCCGGACACCCTTCCAGGACCCAAAATCTCTGCAAAAATCCTTGGCATCGAATTTGGCCAGGGGGATTACCCCAAACAAAATTGGGACAGCAGGCTAGAGATCGCCACTCAGAAGGTGAACCAATGGAAGGGTTGGTCTTTGACCCTAAGGGAAAGGGTAAACCTGATCAAAACTTACCTGCTCCCTTTACTGATTTATCTGGGCAGTGTGTGCATCTTGCCGGAATCTCTCTGGACTCGGGTCTACAGTTTGTTCTTCCAACTGTTATGGGGGAATAGACTGAACCTGGTCAAGAGGGAGGTTACTTACCGTACGAGGAGACTAGGAGGGTTTGGTATGGTCAACCCTGTGGTATTCCTTGTGGATACCTTCATTAAGATCAATATTGCAAACCTCTGGAAAGAGAGGGCTCCTCCGTGGGTATTCTCCTGTAGGGGATGGTTTCAGCCTTTCTTCCAGGAATGGGAGACAAGAGGGCAAGTGAAGGATCTTCGCAAACCGCATGGACATCTTCCGGCTTACGCTACCTTGGTTCTGAAGGTAATTCGTCGGTGGGGTCTGGGAATGTGGGAGATCAGGACTCTGCCAAGGAAACTCCTTGACAATAGGGTTCTGTTGACCCATTTCCAGAGGCCTCTGGCGCTCAGGGACTGCCCAAGTCGGGATCTTGGGGTGGGTTTACATCTTTTGAATTCTATCCGGATCCCCTCGAAGTTTTGGGACTTGGCTTGGCGCTGCTTCCATGGGAAACTGTGTGTGAGGGACAATCTGAAGTGTAGGAGCTCTGAGGACAGGAATTGTCCTCGGGAGCATTGTGGTACCTTGCTGGAAAGCATGGACCACTTCCTGCTTCATTGTCCCTTCAACACAGAGGTGTACAACAGGGTGGGCGCCTTCATTGGCTGGTCTCGGCTGGCCGGTCTCTCCTATGCGGAATGGGCCTATGGAGCATTCGGAGACCTTGGTGGTCGGGACCGTTGCACCTTATTTCTAGTTAGCGCAGTGGTTAGGTATCACACGTGGAACGCACGGTGCTTAGTATCGACGCAACGAAAAATCCTCCCCGTGGATGATGTGTTTAGGACCATACTCGGTGACCTGGTGAAGGTGTGCTCTCTAAGGTATGGGAGACTGGGCGCACGGAGGGCCGCTCTCCTCTGGAGGGGCTTTTCTTTTAGTGTGCCCTAGTCTGGTCATCTCCTTTCCTGGTGGTGGGCTGCTGCTGACACTGTAGATTTTTGTTTTGTTTGATCATTATACAGTGATGTAGGGCTGCAGGCGCCGAACTTGGGCTTCGTGAGTTGTGATTATTGTGGTGTGTGCTGCTGTATATATTGTATATATTGTATATGGGGATATAGATTTGGGTGTAGGTGTTAGGTTGGGTGGTGGGAAAGGGGGGGAGGTGGGTTTATCTTGTGGGACTATGGGACACTGGGTTGTTTGGGGGAAAACTGGCACTGCCTGATCTGGCCTATGGACGTTGGACATAGACTGAGGCATGAGACGCAGGACCAGCTCTCAGGTCAGTGCGGGGGGTTGGGAATGGAGGATAGCTTAGTATTGTATATATTTGTTTAAATTTGTGGCTATTTTATTTAAAACTAAAAAAAAAAAAAAAGAAAAAAAATAAATAAATTAAAAAAAATTAAAAAAAAGAGAAAAAAGTTTATGTATATAGTTTTTGTTTGCCATTGTTTATTTTATTTGTTATTATTATTTTGTTTGGTGATCGGACCAGAAGGTCAAAGTAGTTATTCTGTATATACTGTATAATATGTGTGAGAGGAGAGAATGAGCGGCTGGACCAGTGTTCAGTATACTGATTATTTTTTTCTGGCTGATATTTCTGTTTTGTTTCTGTTATTATTATTATGTTTTTCATTTTTATAATAAAAGATCTACAGGATGTATCTCAGGATCAGTAATGTAATGTATGTACACAGCGACTGCACCAGCAGAATAGTGAGTTGTTATGATCTGGTGACCTTGGAGCCGCATGGGACTTTCTCAGGAGTAGGTGGAACCTGTACTGACCACAAACCCTAAACTGACACCGCAACTAGAAGTAGCCGTGGGGTGTACCTAACACATCCTAGACACCTCGACACAGCCGGAGGACTAAATACCCCTATAGATGGAAATGGGGAATTCTATCTTGCCCCAGAGCAGATCCCCAAAGGATAGGCAGCCCCCCACAAATATTGACTGTGAGTATTAGAGGAAAAGACACACACAGGCAGAAATCAGGATTTCAGATAAACAACTGTGAGTGGCGCTGCAGAGCACAAGGCTGTTTACCTGCCGCGGGTACGACAATCACCACAAAGGATTGTAAAAAAGTATATATCTAATATTGGATAGATGATTACATAAATAAATATGTGTACATCAGTACCTGCGCTGGTATAACTACCTGTGAGCAGAATCTCGTTCTACCAGACACTGAACTCCTAAGCATACTATTCAAGAACTATAGCTGTTCGCTTATATAATTTTACATTTTTCTTGTTATCTTGAGAGATTTTGCTTACAGGTAGTTATACCAGCGCAGGTACTGATGTACACACATTTATTTATGTAATCATCTATCCAATATTAGAAATCAGGATTTAGCAAAAGAGGCCACGCTAGCTAAATAGGAAAGGATAGGACAGAATACTAAGCGGTCAGTATTAAAACCCTAAAAATATCCACAGCAGATAATACAAAAATTCCACCATCTAACTAAAGACATGGAATGTATATCTGCTTCTCCTGAGAATCCAACTTGACTGAAATATCCAAACACAGTCTAAGCTGGACAAGAAAAAAACATGAATAGCACTGAATTGTAAAGCACACAGCATGTGTGCTGTAGAAACAAAAACCAGACACTTATCTTTGCTGGTTTGGCAGCAGGGCAGGAGGAACCAGACAGAGATGCAAAACCTCCAAGAACAATGGACAACTGGCAAGGGCTAATGAATCCTGCACACCTAAATATCCCAGTCAGAGCTGCAATCAGCAGGGACACCTGCCCAGGATTGCAACCCAGGGACAACTGCATTACTATCAACAACCACCGGAGGGAACCCAAGAGCAGAATTCACAACAGTACCCCCCCCTTGAAGAGGGGTCACCGAACCCTCACCAGAGCCCCCAGGCCGATCAGGACGAGCCAGATGAAAGGCACGGACCAAATCAGCAGCATGGACATCAGAGGCAAAAAGCCAAGAATTATCCTCCTGGCCATAACCCTTCCATTTGACAAGGTACTGAAGCCTCCGCCTCGAAAAGCGAGAATCCAAAATCTTCTCAACCACATACTCCAACTCCCCATCAACCAACACAGGGGCCAGAGGATCAACAGAGGGAACAACGGGCACCACATATTTCCGCAATAAAGATCTATGGAAGACATTATGGATAGCAAAAGAAGCCGGAAGGGCCAATCGAAAAGACACCAGATTAATAATCTCAGAAATCCTATAAGGACCAATAAAGCGAGGCTTAAACTTAGGAGAAGAAACCTTCATAGGAACATGACGGGAAGACAACCAGACCAGATCCCCAACCCGAAGCCGGGAACCAACACACCGACGACGGTTAGCAAAACGTTGAGCCTCCTCCTGAGACAATACCAAATTGTCCACCACATGAGCCCAAATCTGCTGCAACCTGTCAACCACAGAATCCACACCAGGACAGTCAGAAGGCTCAACCTGCCCCGAAGAAAAACGAGGATGAAAACCAAAATTACAAAAGAAAGGCGAAACCAAGGTAGCCGAACTAGCCCGATTATTAAGGGCAAACTCGGCCAATGGCAAGTAAGCCACCCAATCATCCTGATCAGCAGACACAAAGCATCTCAGATAAGTTTCTAAAGTCTGATTAGTTCGCTCGGTCTGGCCATTTGTCTGAGGATGAAATGCGGAAGAAAAAGACAAATCAATGCCCAGCCTAGCACAAAAGGCCCGCCAAAACCTAGAAACAAACTGGGAACCTCTGTCGGACACAATATTCTCCGGAATACCATGCAAACGAACCACATGCTGAAAAAACAACGGAACCAAATCAGAAGAGGAAGGCAATTTAGGCAAAGGCACCAAATGGACCATCTTAGAGAACCGGTCACAAACAACCCAGATGACCGACATCTTCTGGGAAACCGGAAGATCAGAAATAAAATCCATAGAAATATGCGTCCAGGGCCTCTCAGGGACCGGCAAAGGCAAAAGCAACCCACTAGCACGGGAACAACAAGGCTTGGCCCGCGCACAAGTCCCACAGGACTGCACAAAAGAACGCATATCACGTGACAAAGAAGGCCACCAAAAGGACCTACCAACCAATTCTCTGGTACCAAAAATACCAGGATGGCCAGCCAATACAGAACAATGAACCTCAGAAATCACTCTACTAGTTCATCTATCAGGAACAAACAGTTTCCCCACTGGACAACGATCAGGTTTGTCAGCCTGAAATTCCTGAAGAACCCGTCGTAAATCAGGGAAAATGGCAGAAAGGACCACCCCTTCTTTCAGAATGCCGACCGGTTCAAGTACCTCAGGAGAATCAGGCAAAAAACTCCTAGAGAGGGCATCAGCCTTAATATTCTTAGAACCCGGAAGATACGAGACCACGAAATCAAAACGGGAAAAAAACAAGGACCATCAAGCCTGTCTAGGATTCAGCCGTCTGGCAGACTCGAGGTAAATCAGTTTTTTATGATCGGTCAAGACCACAATACGGTGCTTAGCTCCCTCAAGCCATTGTCGCCACTCCTCAAACGCCCACTTCATAGCCAACAACTCCCGATTGCCGACATCATAATTGCGTTCAGCAGGCGAAAACTTACGGGAAAAGAAGGCACACGGTTTCATCAAGGAACCAACAGGATCCCTCTGAGACAAAACGGCCCCTGCCCCAATCTCAGAAGCGTCAACCTCAACCTGAAACGGAAGAGAAACATCCGGTTGACGCAACACCGGGGCAGAAGTAAATCTGCGTTTAAGCTCCTGAAAGGCAGAGACAGCCGCAGAGGACCAATTCGTCACATCAGCGCCTTTCCCCGTCAAATCGGTCAAGGGTTTAACCACGCTGGAGAAGTTAGCAATGAAACGGCGATAAAAATTAGCAAAGCCCAAAAATTTCTGAAGGCTCTTCACGGATGTGGGTTGAATCCAATCATGAATGGCCTGAACCTTAACTGGATCCATCTCTATAGATGAGGGAGAAAAAATGAAGCCCAAAAAAGAAACCACCTGCACTCCAAAGAGACACTTAGACCCCTTCACAAACAAAGCATTATCACGAAGGATCTGAAATACCATCCTGACCTGATTCACATGAGACTCCCAATCATCGGAAAAAATTAAAATGTCATCCAAATATACAATCATGAATTTATCAAGGTAAGTCCGGAAGATATTGTGCATAAAGGACTGAAAAACAGATGGAGCATTAGAGAGCCCGAATGGCATCACAAGGTATTCAAAATGGCCTTCGGGCGTATTAAACGCAGTTTTCCATTCATCACCCTGCTTAATACGAACAAGATTATATGCCCCCCGAAGGTCAATCTTCGTAAACCAACTAGCCCCCTTAATCCTAGCAAACAAATCGGAAAGCAGAGGTAAAGGGTATTGAAACTTGACCGTGATCTTATTCAAGAGGCGATAATCAATACAAGGTCTCAAGGAACCATCCTTCTTAGCAACAAAATAAAATCCTGCTCCCAACGGTGAAGAAGATGGCCGAATATGCCCTTTCTCCAAAGACTCCTTAACATAACTCCGCGTGGCGGTATGTTCAGGCACAGACAGGTTGAAAAGTCGGCCCTTAGGAAACTTACAGCCTGGAATCAAGTCAATAGCACAATCACAGTCCCTATGCGGTGGAAGGGAACTGGACTTGGGCTCATCGAATACATCCTGAAAATCAGACAAAAACTCTGGAATTTCAGAAGAGGAAGAAGAGGAGATTGACATCAAAGGAATGTCATTATGAACCCCCTGACATCCCCAACTAGTCACAGACATAGACTTCCAATCCAACACAGGATTATGTACCTGCAACCACGGAAAACCCAGCACGATAGCATCATGCAAATTATGCAACACCAGAAATCGACAATCTTCCTGATGGGCTGGCGCCATGCACATGGTCACCTGTGTCCAGAACTGGGGCTTATTTTTAGCCAAAGGTGTAGCATCGATGCCCCTTAAAGGAATAGTGTTCTGCAAAGACTGTAAGGGAATACCACAACGCCTGGCAAATTCAAAGTCCATTAAGTTCAAAGCGGCGCCTGAATCCCCAAACGCCATGACAGAAAATGACGACAATGAGCAGATCAAGGTCACAGATAACAGAAATTTAGGTTGTACAGTACTGATGGTAAATGAACTAGCGATCCTCTTGGTACGCTTAGGGCAGACTGAAATGACATGAGAAGCATCGCCACAATAAAAACACAATCTATTCTGACGTCTGAATCCCCGTTGTTCCGTTCTAGACAGAATCCTATCACACTGCATTGGCTCAGGCATCTGCTCTGAGGACAACGCCACAGCGCCCACAGTTCTGCGCTCCCGCAAGCGCCGATCAGTCTGAATGGCCAGAGACATAGAATCACTCAGACCGAAAGGCGTGGGAAACCCCACCATAACATCTTTAACGGATTCAGAAAGACCCTTTCTGAAAATTGCCGCCAAAGCATCATCATTCCATTTGGTCAACACAGACCATTTTCTAAATTTCTGACAATACAATTCTGCCGCTTCTTGACCCTGAGACAGGGCCAACAAGGTCTTCTCCGCTTGATCCACAGAATTTGGTTCATCATATAATAATCCTAAAGCCTGAAAAAAGGCGTCTACATTAAGCAAGGCCAGATTCCAGGGAAAATGCCCAATCCTGAGCATCGCCACGCAGCAGGGAGATGACAATTTTAACCTGCTGAATGGAATCACCAGAGGATCAAGGTCTCAGAGCAAAAAACAGTTTACAGTTGTTTTTAAAACTCAAAAATTTGGACCTGTCCCCAAAAAACAAATCAGGAGTAGGAATCTTAGGCTCTAAAACTGGAGTCTGAACAATATAATCAGAAATACTCTGTACCCTAGCAGCAAGCTGGTCTACACGAGAAGCTAATCCCTGTACATCCATGCTAGCACAAGACTCCTCAGTCACCCAGAGAAAAAGAGGGAAGAAAAGACAAAGCAGGCTACAGAAAAAAAAATGGCTCAACACCTTTCTTCCCTTCTTCTGAGATGCATTTAACTCATTGCTGGCCAGTTGTACTGTTATGATCTGGTGACCTTGGAGCCGCATGGGACTTTCTCAGGAGTAGGTGGAACCTGTACTGACCGCAAACCCTAAACTGACACTGCAACTAGAAGTAGCCGTGGGGTGTACCTAACACATCCTAGACACCTCGACACAGCCGGAGGACTAAATACCCCTATAGATGGAAATGGGAATTCTATCTTGCCTCAGAGCAGAACCCCAAAGGATAGGCAGCCCCCCACAAATATTGACTGTGAGTATTAGAGGAAAAGACACACGCAGGCAGAAATCAGGATTTAGCAAAAGAGGCCACGCTAGCTAAATAGGAAAGGATAGGACAGAATACTAAGCGGTCAGTATTAAAACCCTAAAAATATCCACAGCAGATAATACAAAAATTCCACCATCTAACTAAAGACATGGAATGTATATCTGCTTCTCCTGAGAATCCAACTTGACTGAAATATCCAAACACAGTCTAAGCTGGACAAGAAAAAACCATGAATAGCACTGAATTGTAAAGCACACAGCATGTGTGCTGTAGAAACAAAAACCAGACACTTATCTTTGCTGGTTTGGCAGCAGGACAGGAGGAACCAGACAGAGATGCAAAACCTCCAAGAACAATGGACAACTGGCAAGGGCTAATAAATCCTGCACACCTAAATATCCCAGTCAGAGCTGCAATCAGCAGGGACACCTGCCCAGGATTGCAACCCAGGGACAACTGCATTACTATCAACAACCACCGGAGGGAACCCAAGAGCAGAATTCACAACAGTAAGTGCAGCTCTGGAGTATAATACAGGATGTAACTCAGGATCAGTAATGTATGTACACAGTGACTGCACCAGCAGAATAGTGAGTGTAGCTCTGGAGTATAATACAGGATGTAACTCAGGATCAGTAATGTAATGTATGTACACAGTGACTGCACCAGCAAAATAGTGAGTGCAGCTCTGGAGTATACTTATACTGAATTATCTCCTATATTAATGTATGCACACGCTGTTTCCAGTTATTCTCCATTATTGGAGTAGTTTTTCTTACATCTTTCTCCCTCGATAATCCGGAGGTTAGTTATCCCTCATTCCTGGTGATTCCTTTTTCCAGGCCTCTTCCTGTATCTGCGACACTGATGTGATGCAGTATAACATCCTGATCCAGTCTTTCTTTATCCCTCGTGACTCGCTGAAGTTCAGCACAATTGACCGTCTGTAGATTAAAGAGGGCAGAGTCGCCCGAAACCCGTCTTGCCACGCCGTTAAAAATAATCTGCCGGAGTAATGTATTGAGTCAGGGTATCTTGCGCCTTCCGGCATCTGTCTCCTCTGATCTCTCCCTGAGGCTCCGACGTTCGCGTGTAAGATTCATCTCCAGCAAAAATCCATATCCATCTATAGAGGCCGCGGGGTCTCGGCCAGGCGGGAGTCACTCACATTGTCTTCAGCGAGGACGATGGAGGCCATGCGATGGACGGAGATGTGGATATCAGCACTGAATATTCATCTAATTAAAAATAAAAATGGTTCACCGTAAAATTGCTTTAATTTGTCATCGATCGATGCCGTATTATGCAATGTTCTGGAGTATTGGATGGTCTTAAGAGTGAAAAAGCCTCTCAGGATAATGAATGAGATTTTGGATAGTCGTGTGAGTCTGGGACCCCTCTCGTGCCAATTATGTTGCTGAAAAATTTGATTTTGTTGTTGATGTTGCAGAACTTCCCCATTCAATGTGGAGATTAAAATTCCTTCCAGTAAATTCCAATTTTTTTTGCAAATTTTGCGGACATTTGCCCGCGGTTCAGAGTTTTAAAAAAATATAAGTCTATATATATATATATATATATATATATATATATATATATATATATATATATATATATACTAGCTGTACTGCCCGGCTTCGCCCGGGGTAATAACTGCTGTTAGCAAAATAGAATGTGTTAACAAAAATGTATTCCGCACAAAAAACCACAAAACAAATAGATAGAAATGTAATTATTAAAAGGAAAAAACTAAGCTAATAGAAGCATTTTACAACATATATTTCAACACCAGAGATATTCCATACAGATTTAACTAAATTGGCCAAGTAATGTGAAGTAATCTTCTACTACTTAATCGAGAGCCTTTTGATAAACGACATTCTTAGTTTTTCCTTCAGGTGCAAAGACAAACAGATTTTTGGCTGTTCCAACTCTTGAACAGGCCACATAAAGTTGACCATGAGAAAAGCATGGAGATTGTAAATCTAAGCTAGCTGAAGATCCCGGCGTTGCCTGGGCATAGTTAATATCTGTGGTTAGTTATAGCACCTCACTTCTCTTATTTTCCCATCACGCCTCTCATTTTCCCCATCACATCTTTCATTTTCCCCCTCACATCTCTCATTTTCTCCCTCACACCTCTCATTTTCCCCCTCACTCCTCTTATTTTCCCCCTCCTCTCATTCCCCCCTAACACTTGTCATTTCGACCTCACATCTGTCATTTTCCGATCACTCCACTATTTTCCCTCACTCCTCTCATTTTGCACTCACACCTTTTCATTTTCACCTCACACCTCTCATTTTCACCTCAGTATATACATGTTTGTCATCTCCCTTATATATAGTATACACCTGTATGTCATCTCCTGTATATAGTATATACCTGTATGTCATCTCCCCTGTATATAGTATATACCTGCTGTGTCATCTCCCCTGTATATAGTATATACCTGTATGTCATCTCCTCCTATATATAGTATATACCTGTATGTAATCTCCTCCTGTATATAGTATATACCTGTGTCATCTCACCTATATATAGTATATATCTGTGTGTCATCTCCTCCTGTTTATAGTATATACCTGTTTGTCATCTCCTCCTATACATAGCATATACCTGTATGTCATCTCCTCCTGTATATACTATATACCTGTAGGTAATCTGCTCCTGTATATAGTATATACCTGTGTGTCATCTCCTTCTGTATATAGTATATACCTGTATGTCATCTCCTGCTGTATGTAGTATGTACCTGTATGTCATCTCCTCTATATAGTATATACCTGTGTGTCATCTCTCCTGTATATAGTATATATCTGTGTGTCATCTCCTCCTGCATATAGTATATACCTGTGTCATCTCCCCTGTAAATAGTATATACCTGTGTGTCATCTCCTCCTGTATATAGTATATATCTGTATGTCATCTCCTCCTGTATTAGACCTCGTTCACACGTTATTTGGTCAGTATTTTTACCTCAGTATTTGTAAGCTAAATTGGCAGCCTGATAAATCCCCAGCCAACAGTAAGCCCACCCCCTGGCAGTATATATTAGCTCACACATACACATAATAGACTGGTCATGTGACTGACAGCTGCCGGATTCCTATATGGTACATTTGTTGCTCTTGTAGTTTGTCAGCTTATTAATCAGATTTTTATTTTTGAAGGATAATACCAGACTTGTGTGTGTTTTAGGGTCGAGTTTCGTGTGTCAAGTTGTGTGTGTTGAGTTGCGTGTGGCGACATGCATGTAGCGACTTTTGTGAGATGAGTTTTGTGTGGCGACATGCGTGTAGCAACTTTTTGTGTGTCGAGTTGCATGTGACAGGTTAGTGTAGCAAGTTGTGTGCAGCAAGTTTTGCGCATGGCGAGTTTTGCGCGTGGCGAGTTTTATGTGTGGTGCCTTTTCAGTATGTGCAAGTTTTGTGTGAGGCAACTTTTGCATGTGTTGCAACTTTTGTGCATGTGGCAATTTTTCCGCGTGTGCAAGTTTTGCGTGTGGCGAGTTTTCCATGAGGTGAGTTTTGCACGTGTGGCGAGTTTTGCATGTGGAGAGTTTTGCGCGTGGCGCGTTTTGAGCGGCGACTTTTGTGTTTCAACTTTTATGTGGCGAGGTTGGTGTATGTGTGGTGAAATGTGCGCTGAGGGTGGTATATGTGTTCGAGCACGTGGTAGTGTGTGGCGCATTTTGTGTGTGTGTTCATATCCCCGTGGTGGTGTGGTGATTATCCCATGTCGGGGCCCCTCCTTAGCAACTGTACAGTATATACTCTTTGGCGCCATCGCTGTCATTCTTTAAGTCCCCCTTGTTCACATCTGGCAGCTGTTAATTTGCCTCCAACACTTTTCCTTTCATTTTTTCCCCATTATGTAGATAGGGGCAAAATTGTTTGGTGAATTGGAAAGCGCGGGGTTAAAATTTCACCTCACAACATAGCCTATGACGCTCTCG